>NC_142523.1:35651880-35909380 GCF_964205215.1 Stylophora pistillata | reverse complement strand
TTTAAACTCCTGAGAGATTAAAGGAATCCATTGACAACTGAAGGTCTTGTCAGTAAAAAAAAAAAAAAAAAAAAAGGTTTAAATGGTTAATCAATTGATTTCTTTCTCAAAGTACATAATTGTTTGGAGTTCTTGTATTACCCTGTATTTTTTATATTAACAGTGCTCTGGATTTGTTTGGTGGAAAAGGAGTCAGATATGCAGACTGTGTGGAATGGAATAGGATGCACTCAAGATAATATGCAGATATCAGTGATATGGACACAAGAAAAAGGCTCCTGAATAAATTTTTTCACTAGCTTTTCAATAGCACCAAGAGATATCAGCCGTTGTGGTTTGATCTGAGGCTGTAGCAAGATCTCTCTTTTAAATGTGCCTCCTATTTAATAAATATATCTTATTAACCAAGTGCGAGGGCCATACTGGGAGAATATCGGCCTGAGATCTTGACAGTACAGACCAAGCGCCGATATCCTTCCAGTACGGTCAAGAGCAAGCTTGGTTAATAAGAGATTTATTATATGACTGAAGTTCAAAGGGACACAAGTGCGGTATCATTCGGGACCATTTGGGATAGTGCCCGGTCCAATACTGAGAGAATATTGACCGGCAATAGAGCATTTTGATTGGTTGATTTTAGTTATTGGCCCTCTGACTGCCTGAGTCATGTAATAACAAGAGATATACAGATGGCTGGGAGTTACCATTTAGATGATATGCAAAAATGTAATGCCTTGATGGCAGTCAATGTAGCAACAAGGAAAGACATATTGCCCTAGAATAGTCTATTTATTCAAGGTTCAATAAAGGGGATAAGTTTCTAAGGAAACCCTGCTACTGTGTCTATGAATGTATTAAGACTGAATCAGGGAAAAGGAGGAATGTATGTTTTGGTTCAGTTATGCATGACAGTGTAGGCTCAACTGTCTCTATTTGTTTCTTCAACAAATTGGGCTCATGCATTGTGCAATATTTTTTGTTTCAGAATTCTCTTTCCTCAGCAAGGCTGTGCTCTAAGAAAAATTGAAGGGAGCCCAGTGCTCTGAAACTGTGAAACCCAGGGTACGCAGCATTATGCTTTTTATGAAAGAACTAAGATTCCTGAGTTGCCCAAGAGTAAAAGCGAGGCACCAGGAGCCACTGGGCACTGCTACACCACAGCCTTGCTCAATATGTTCTACCAATTTGAATTTTATTAACAAAAAAGTCATTGAAGCCTGGCTTTCTTTTCACTATACAAACTGAGCTTCCAACCATACAAGCTGTCTTTATGTAGAGAGTTTTGGACTTGACCTCTGTAGTTCTCTTGGGATTCTGGCTAAGATTGATAAGCTACACACACTTAATCCAAACACTACTGTAACAATTTTTTTCAAACCATGACAGAAGCTTGAAACAAGAGTTTCCAACATTTATCATAATGCTAATCATGATTAGAAACTTTCACTGTACGACTCCCCACCCTCATGTTTAGATTCTCCATCATTACTCGCATCTTCATCTCCCTAAAAATAAAGACAAGTCATTGTAAGAGAAGAGAACATGGTACTCACAATGACCCTTCAAGTTCTGAACCCCAACTCCTCGACCCAGAGCCCAGCACTCTAAGTATTGGGTCTTCACGTCTCTCACTGATCGAAGACAGGACAAGTGAGCAAACTTCAAAACTACATAATTACATTTTCCCACACCTGACTGGACTTCCACCTCAGAAATCCAAAACATTCCATAAATAGTTCTGGTGATTTTGGTTTCCTGTGTGTCACAGAAACTGAATCATGAAAGTGAACTTACATTGTCTTTGTCGGCATCATCGTCATCATCATCATCATCCTCCATTTCTTCATTTTCCTCCTCCTCTTCTGCAGGTTCTTCTGCGGCAGACTGCTGCGACATGATCTCTTGACCATGTATGTCTCTGTTCTTAAGTGTCCCAACCCAGAACGCCTCGTGACATTTGTTTAGTGTAAGCATTGCCTACAAACCAAGCAAAATAATAGAAAAGCTAAAGTCAATCATTTACAGAAATATGAGCATTTGACCTAAAACATTCACTCCCTTCACACAACTAACTTTCTGTAAATCTCAGATCTAGTGTCTGACTACAGGAAGACTCACAACCTTGCTTCCGCAGGATAAGGTCCCCAGGATAGGGTCCCCAGGATAAGGTCCCTAGGAGAACTGTATGCATGCTATGACTCTGAGTAGGACTACTGTCTAATGCAGGCTACCTTCTGGCATTTTGTTGGGTTTCTCTATCAGATTGCTGGTACCCATTTTAGGGGTTTCATAAAGGACTGGGCACCAGGCAAATTTACTGGCTGTGAGGATGCATTTGCCTGCCTGGTTTGACCATCTAGAGGAAAGTTTATCCTAGAATGACGTTCAGTTCAAAAGGTTTTGCCTGCCTGTGAAAACCAGTTGCCCATCTGCTGAAAACATTAATGAAACCCCTGCCATTTATGTTCCTGGGTGTAGAGAAGCACTGTCTAAGAAAAGTGTCCTACCCAAGAACACAATAACATGATCCACCCAGGGTTCAAATGAAGAACATATTGACTGAAAAGAAGACACTGGCAATGACTGCCTACAAGAGAAGGTTCCCACCCAATACTGAAGGGTTAGAAGGTTGTGATTTCAAATGTTAGCAAACTAAAATATATGTACCTTGACTCTGAAGACAAACGTCTCCAGACACTTTTTGACTGCTGGGACATGATTAGTGAGGGAGAGATCTTTTGTTACCTAATACAAAGAGAAATAGTATCATCAGATAAAACAAGAGGTGCTAGTGGTAGTGGTGGTGGGGGGTTGTGGTGGGGGAGGGGGGTGGTGGTAGTGGTGGTGGGGGGTTGTGGTGGGGGAGGGGGTGGTGGTAGTGGTGGTAGTGGTGGTGGTGTATGGAAAAGCTGTGTCGCATAGAGCTTATGTCTGGTGCAAAACTGACCTTGCTGTGTCCACAGATATGTTGAAGAGATCTTGTGCTCTGTTGCAAGTTTTTCAACATTCCATTAATGTCATCCTTTTGGGAGGAAATAGGTACAGTAGGTGAGTCAAAAAATGAAGTCTCACATTTTTCTTCCAAAAAACTTAAACAATAATTTTGACCGGATCTATCCCCTCTGCTTTTACTAACTGTTTTCTTTCCTGCCTCAATCAATCATTTTAGGGCACAACAAAATAAAGTAAAGGTTAAAATTGATTTCAGATCAAGACAGGTCTTCAACTGTTTGTATTAAGTAGCCAGCACTTGAGCAGCAAGTAACTTGTGAAAACTCCAGACACCAGTGTTAGTCAATAGTGTACTGAAAACAAAGGATGTCAAGTGTTTAACTAACTACTTAAATATTGTGCATGGGAAGGGCTTTGGAGGTAGGGGGTTCTTTGCCATTAGTTCATTTAACAAACCTTATGTGTCCTAAACATAGAATCCAGAACTGGCATCCCCAACTTAAGGAATGTGTCCACAAACAAACGTCCAAACTTCAAGAGAAAATAAAAGAGGTTAAAACTTTAAGTATGACAATACAGGTGGACTAGACTTTGTGGGAAGAAAAAGTGACACAGATTTCCAGTTCTCATGTGCTTCAATGCAGCAAGGGTACATTTAGTGTTCTCAAGCAGACTAATTCATCTATAAACCTTCAGTAACAGTAAATGTATAGAAGTTATGAAGCTTTAAAGGGAGGAATACTGTGGCTTTTACAGACCAGGCCCCAGTTGTTTGAAGGTTGGATAACACAATCCACTAGATAAATCTCCATCTGGTGGATAGAGCAGTATGTTTAACAGTCCTTTATTTGCTGTATGGCAACTTATCCACTTAATAGCATTATTTGCCCTTTATACGACTGGGCCCAGAACTACACTCTTAAACCTAGAAGTAACCTGACCGACAATACAAAGAAAATAGATTTTCACACTAATTATTGGTGGGAAAAAAATGGAAAAACATTGTGTCAAAGCGAAGAAGCAGTCCTCCTTAGAGCAAGGGACAAAAGAGGGGGGAAAAGTTCATATGTTACCGTATCTTGAACAGCACACATTTAAGAAAATGTCATGAAAAGTAACATTTTAAAATGGCAGGTATATGTCTTAAACTGCAAAATGAACTGTCCTCAATACTAGTTCAGTTAAACATTCTAAGACAGGAAGGTTTAAGAACAATGCAACATGCTGTGATTTTCAACAGTTATGTGTAAAATTTAGATGGAAAAATTGTACTAGTAAGTTCATTGTACCTTCAAAGATGCTCCAATCATAGATCTTTGATCAAAAGCCTGTCCAACATTAAGAAAAAAAAAAACCTCTTTCAGTATAGCATTATCAATTGGCACGAGAAGGTATTGCCCTAGGATTTTGAGTGTTCATCAAGATAAGCCAACAAACAATGAATTATAATAATAAGAACCATTTGTCTCTCAGTATGGTTACTACTGATGTGGGTAGATGTATTTCAACGGCATACTACTTGTCTTCTTCAGGTGGATGTTGGCTTTCAACAGATCAAGTCATCAAGCATTATGTTGTAATCAGGTGCTATTCAATGACTGTGACTGGTGCATTTTCTCTTCACTACTAAAATGCCTTTTTTTTTTGTTGTCATCAGCAAATACTGAGAATGCCTTTTCTGCAAAATAATATTCAACCAATATCTGTAGCTCACCTTAACTAGATTTATAAGAATGTGGAAAAGTCTCACAGAAATATTCAGTTTCACCAGCCTCTCATTATGGGACTAAAGGGACAAAAAAAAAAATTTTCAGTTCTCAAAAGCACTTCTTTTAAGGTCCACTTATTGTCTACAATTAGCGGATCTAACCACAAAACAAATTAAAAAAGAATATAGATTAAATGCTACTACCACTAAGATTTAGCCCAATCCCTCAGTAAAACAGAGGTTTCAGTCACGATTGAACAATGCCACCCTCCTACCCTCCCAAAAAGCCAACCAACAAACAAACAAACAAAAATTATAGCATAACACTCACATCTTGAACTTCAACTTAAAAATACATTAATATTTACCTCTGGAGAGTCAGTTTTTTTGAGTGGCACGACGGAATGAGTTTGTTTGAGGTGTCCAATCAACTCTTCCATCATTGCACGGTAGTAACAAGGCAAAGATGATCTAGCCAAACAAAAATAAATAGAAAAATATTGAGCAAGGGAGAAAAATAAGCCATTTAAGGGGACACATTTCAACTGTAAAGCTCAGAAAACTCTGAACACTGGTAATAGATGTACATCTGGCCCCAGTTGTTCGAAGGATGGATAACGCTATACACTGGATAAATCTCTATCCGGTAGATAGCGTAGTACATTTTGGTAACACTTATCCGCTGGATAGCCATTTATCCGTTGGATAGCATTATCTGCCCTTTGAACAACCGGAGCCTGGAATGTTATCATGTTGTGAAAAACAGACCAATCTGGTATAATCTTAAATGTTCACAATGACATTCACTGGTATGCAGTTTTGTAGAAGCATGCATATCCTAATCACCAAATGTGGTTGGTTTTAACACAAAATTTGGAACATGTTTCTGGTGCTCATGGTTTTTTTTTTCTCAGTTTCAAAGTACTACAAAGACCAAGTTGTAGAGGAATATTACAATTTTTGACTTAACTTCTGTTAAGTTGCGTTTATCACCTTGTAAGAGTTTGATATGTGGTGGAGGCTGCATTCTTGTCCTCACTTTCAATGACTTCTGTCACTGCTCCACCTGCCACCTCCTCTATTGTGACAAGGGTGTCCTCTGCACAAGATAGATGAAACCTAAGGAGCATTCAGTAATAAAAATGGTCATTCTCTCACTAACTCATTAACCTTCCATAGACTAGCATCCCATCCAGGGGGGAAGCAGTAATACTCCCATTTTCTACATAGGGATGGGGGTGGGGTAAGGCAGTGAGTAACAGATAGCAGGTTCACATCAGCATTAGCTGCCATTTCCTCAACCTGCTTTACCAAATAAAGGATGTATGTATGTATGCATGTGTGTATGTAACCTGCGATGGACTAGCATTTCATCGGGGGGGGGGGGGGAATAGTACATATAATACTCCCATTTGCTACCTAGGGAAGGGGTGGCATGAAGAAGGTGAGTGACCTGCAATGGACTAGCATCCCATCCATGGGGGAAAGAGTAACACCCCTAGTTGCTGCATTACCTTGGGGAGGGGGGTGGGGTAAGGGAGGTGAGTAACCTTCAATGAACTAGCATCCCATTCAGGACAGGGTTCGTACACTTTTGACCTGTTAAAATTCCACCACTTTACATGACTTTTTCCATGACCTTTTGAAAGATTCCATGCACTGTTTGCAAACATTCTCACAATGCATGCTTCTGTTTAATTCTAATGAAATTAAATCTGATTTTTGGACTCGTCAGTTAACTTTTTAACTTTAGGTCTTATTGCCTTTCACTTATAGAGAGCATACTGTTTTTCCATGACTTTCCATGACCCACACCTAAATTTCATGACTTTCCAGGCCTGGAAAATGAAATTTTGAAATTCTATGACTTTCCAGGTTTTCCATAACCTGTACAAACCCTGCATGAGGGAGTGGTAGCACTGGTACTCTAGTCCCTTCATGCAACAGAAACTGGGATGAGCTCCAGCTGAGTGGGCTTCTTAGCTCAAGTACAAACTTTACCCACCTACATGTACCCCACCTTATTTCCTTTTCTACCAATTCTGGCATCCATTAGGTATTAGCAAACGATGTGAATGTCTTACCTTAGCAAGAACTGTAAGGCCTCATTATATTTCGCACCACTTTCCCTTTCACCATCAGGTCTAAGCCACTCACGCTTGAGGAAATTCCCAGTTAACTCAGCTATAGAAGAGAAAAAAGTACTTGAATGTTCACTAAAGTTATCTACAGTAGGTACAATGGGAATGCTGTTGGTACTTAGTTTGTAATTTTCAGTTGTACTAACTAGTGCAAAGGGCACTTCCTACAAAATACCAACTCAAAAAGAAGTATTAAGTTTTTGAGAAAGAGAAAATGAATTGCACTCATCTCTAAGCAATAAAAATGTGATTTTTTAACACTTGAACGCCCCTACGTGACCAAAACATAATTTCACCTTACAATTTCAGAATCAAACATTAGGGTCATCAGAGTAAAGGAAATAATCCCCAACTTAAAAAAAGCACTCAAATTCTCCCTTTTGGCACCTTAAAAATAAACAAAAAAAAGGAAGGAGAATAATTATGTAAACTGATGTTAAAATGTAAAGGATTAAGGAGACCCGATTGTTCCAGAAGCAAATGAAAGTAAGGTAACTACTGTAGCTTGAAAAAAAAAAAAAAAATTAAAAATGAAAGAAAAAAAAATTAAAAAAGATTCAAATTCAGAAAATTCAAATTCAGAATTCAGAATTCAAAATTCAAAATTTAAAAAATTAAAAATTAAAAATTAAAAAAAAATTCACATTCAGAAAATTGAAAAAAATTCATAAAAGTTGCATTACCTAGAGAAATGCTCATGCCATTGTTGACATCTCTTCCCCTTTCACACAAAACTACTAATAACTTGGTAAGGCTAACAGCTGTTGTAATGTTTGGAATACTACTTTGGAACTGCTCAAGGTAGTGGAAGCTTTGTCTGTAGGTACAAATGAAGTCACTGTGATATGACAATAACCAAAACAAAGAGCAACAAACTTTTCAATCGAAAACCAAAACATGTATGTAATAACAAAGGAGCTCACTCAAGAAGTGCTTGAAATCCTGGCTGAGACTTGCTGGAGAGCTTAATTCTTGAGGAAAGCACAAAAAGAGCTTTTTTGAAAAGGTTTTGATGTTCACTGGTCACAAAACCACTCCTGAAAGGTATGTTAAGCAAAAATAAACTTAAATTATTGATCTAGTCTTTACTCTAGTTCTACAGCTGTATATACAAGACATCAAAGCCCTACAATTGTTTATTCCTGGGCAGAAATTTCATAAGGCTCAAAAATTGCCTTTTAATAATGACATAAATAGTAGAAGGCATACTCAAAAACCAGAGTCGGCATAGACTTTCGACATGATAACAAGTTCCAGAAATTAGCATAGAAGACAACCCAAAAATTATTATGCTCTAAAAATGAATGTGCTGGAGCAAACAAAACAATCACAATTTGTGGTGATACAAACCATGCAAAGAGAGTCTGCAGACAGTTGAAAAGGAGGTGATAACATGAAGCCATCACCTGTGCTTCATCAGTGTTATAGCCTGGACCATCCATCAAGCCGTCATTTTGGGCAACTAAAGCCTGCCAGTTAAAAGTAACAGAAATCAATAACAACAAAGAATGGGTCAACATGTTAAATGAGTATCACCTAATAATTATATCAACCAACACTGAGATAACAAGTTGACCAATAGTATCACTCAATACATGGGTGAAGAAGCTTTAGGAACACAAGATCCAATTTATCTTCTCTCTTATCCTTAAGTTAACACTTTCATTCAATAATTTCAGCACTATCTTCAGCGCTGAGGACAAGTGGTCAGAATGTTATCATACAGGTGAGCTGTAAAAATGTTTACCTGGAAGAAAGCACTGGTAGCCTCTAAATGCTCACACAAGACTGGCAGCAGCTCTACAACATACTTGGCCACTTCTTTTGCAGGATGCCTGGACAAGTTGGAAAAACCCACTAGTTTATCCTGACGGACCTGAAAGACATGATGAGATGCCATTTGTAGATTAGCAAAGCTGCAGTTAGTTGATGCTAACAACCCTTGCTTTATAAGGTGGTGGGGGGGGGGGGGAGGAGGTAACCCTGCCATGAATTGGCATCCCACCCAGGGGGGGAACATTGATACTCCTGGTCATTTGTTAATAATGGATGGGCCACTTGCCTCCAGTACAGACTTAAACCTTTTTTGACACCAGACTTACCTTGAGAAAGTTCCTCCTTGAAGATGCAGAAGCTGAGAGTGAATACTGAAGCTTTCTGGAAAGATCCTCCAACAGAAACTCCAGCTGAGGTGCCTGGAGTTGCAATATTGTTGTCTCCTGCAGTCAAACAATAATTATGTATTTTAACATGTTTTTTTTTATTATACATTAAATCCAAGAAGTGATGAACTTGTAATTTCTCTCTGTAGCCATAATTATAACGAACTATACGTTATCCAACCAACAGGTATTGAGAATATTCAGAATTAACACTTTAGAAGTTTTTATCTTGATCTTTTATCTTCTCTGCTTCAAAGAAATGGAAAACTGTACCCACTTATCTTAAATACATGCCTTACAATAGCTTTAAAAAAGAATGGAAACATCAACTTTTGCTCAACCAAACTGGATCATTTTACTTTGCTAATGATCTTCTCTTAAGGAAAAAATGGAAACTTCAACCTTGTTCAACAAAACCTAATCATTTTACTTCCTTTCTGCTAATTTACTTTCCTTTTAGGCTGCTATCTATTAAATATATGACCATTATATTGTTCAACTAGAAAGCTTTTGCTACTTTGGACACTGTACACCTCTCAAACTTATCTTTATGGCCAAATATTACTTCTATTCTTCTCTCTTTCTCCTATCTTTCATATAAATATTAACTTCCATTAATAGTGTGAAATAATTAAGAGTTCAAAGTTCAAAGTAATACCAAATTTTCAAAACTAACTTACAAGGAAACGTGTAGAAGCTGGAAGGGGAAAATTAACAATCAGATTTCGAGTGCCAAAAGGTTAAAAGTGCTAAAGGTTTCGACTCTGGCCGGACCAACACTCAGGGTCTTTAAATAACAGAGAAGAAAGTGCTGCCTTTGTAATAATAATATCTGCAAATGGTTAGACTTTCTAGTCTTCTCGGATAGGGACGATAAATGGAGGTCCCTTCTCACAAGCCCTTATATGTGATAAAAATTGTGGGTTGTTAAAGAACCCACACACTCTTCGAGAAGAGTAGGGCACATAGTGCCCGGTGTTGTGGTCTATCTTTGTGTAGTGTCTAATCTAGGGTGAATTGGGGAGGGAAGGTGAGATCAATACATGGACTGACGTGGCTGCATATTGCGCCTGATGAATTCTGACGTCCGATCTCACCTTAACTGATTGTAAAAGCGTGACTGATTATCTATACAGTAGTTTGCGCTATATAAATGTTAAATTGTTGTTGTTGTTGTTGTTGTTGTTGTTGTTGTTACATGCCAACAGACAAAAGTTAGACTGACCCTTTGTTTCTCTATCATTGTGGTTTTGGTAAGGCAGCAAAACTTGTTTAGGGATTGTACTTTAAAAACTCATAAAGTTGCACAACTTAGCATGACCTTTCCAAGAAGTTTTGGTATTTACCATTTCCTGTGATCAAGACATTCATTTCAAAACCATAAGAACAAAACCCATTAAATGAGAAAAATCAATAAAGGAGGTTTGTGGGACTTTCCATGAACCACAGTGTTTCCAGGTCTGAAATATAACTTCGCTAATTTCATGTTTTTATGGATTTCCTTGATCAACTTGAACTCTGTTGTATATATGTCACTGAATGTGACTTTTCAAATTCTTATAGCTTGTAATAATTTTTTTTATACAACTAACTACAAACCTCTGTATTCATTTCAGAATCCAAAACTTCACGGGAGACCAGACCACATTTCAAAATACTAAATGTCTTGAGATCCAACTCCCTTTGAAAAGAAAGAAGAAGAAATTAAAGGAGAGCTGAGAATCAGGGACAAAAATTACCAGTAATGTAAATTATCATCATTTGGTTACTAAGCAATGCTGCTGCAAACTGTGCATAGTTTTATTCAGCTGTGCCCCAGTTTTCATAAAGCCACTTTTCAGTTGCCCACAGCCACCGGACAATGTTTGAGTCATTCAAGTGAGTAAAAAAAAAAAAACTAACATAGGAAATGGGCTGGTGTTACATCAGGTAAAAGATCTTTTGGTTAAATGAAAGCTTTTTGTCTTTATTCAGCAATTAAACTACTATAGAATACCAGATTTTACCTGAGAAATGCTTGATACTGTGACATGGATATAGTTGTTGATTTTTCATTATCTTTCTCCTTTTCTTTTGTATCTTTGCAGCTGTCTTTTTGTGTCTCACTTTCTTTGTTATTGGCATTTTCTGTTTCCGGATCTTTTATCTGCAACCACAGTAACCCAACACCATATCATGCAAAACTCCACAAGACAGATGACGACTGTGTGTTGAACTACAACACAAAACCCTGACCATTTGGAAAATATTCCACCGTATTTTGATTGAGTGTTGTAAAACCAAAACCAAATTTATTACACATCTTGAGAAAGCCAATGAGGACTGAATGAGGACTGAAACAATGAGGACTGAAACAACCAAACTGCCTAAATGCAGGAAAACCCACGTGACCAAGTTGTAAATGGTTTCAGTTTTGCATCTGATTGGTTGAGAGAGTAGAATGAGTTTTCAGGACCAATCACAGAGCAAAGTAAAGAAAAACCAATGAAAGCAGTCTCAGATTACTTAATATGACACTTTCAACTTGGATTCTTTACCTTTTCTATAGAATCATCTGGTTTTTCAGTGTGTGATCTGGAAAAAGCAAAACAAGTAAATAAGTTATGTTTGTTATCATTCATTTATTGATCCTGTCAGTGCAATCTATAGGAAGGTATAGCTAACAATTATTATAACAATTCATTTACTCTAAGTGATAGTTAATGACAGAGAAAGAATTGCTAGTTCATGTGCATTGAAAATAAAAATCACTTTTTCATGGGAATTAGTGTGGATGTCTGGCCTAACAGTAGACAAAAATAATTATTGCATTTTTGCTAGTGTTAAAGACCTAAAAAAAAATTACGAAATTAATGCTAAATACACAATAACATGAATATGCACATTCTCCATTCTGTTTTCACACAAGGTGCTGACAAGGAGAATTTGTTAACCAATCAAGAGCTTCTTTAATTGGTGATCATTTGCTTTATTCTCATGACTTTAATGTGTGATTTAGGGGTGATATTGTAAGGAGAAATTAGATCCTGGTCACTCCTAAGGGCCAAAGGGCGCATGACAAACAACAACATTATGCAAGCCAGCCACTGGACTGAACTGAACTGAATCCCAATCAAATTTTTAGGCTGCATTTTCCTGATTCTCATAACAACTCTACACCGAATGCAAATATGGCGTCCAGTTTGAGTTGCCATTGTTCTGGACTCACTAGCCTCATCTTCGCATGGAAACACAAAAGGATTATTACATGTGCGAGAGGCTAGTGATTCCAGAACAATGGCAACTCAAATTGGACGCCATATTTGCATTCAGTGTCTATAACATCTGGATGGAAAATAAAGAAGAAAATGAGATGGTAATTAATGTTTACCCTTTATTCGTCTTCTTCCCTTTCTTAGCCTTGGACTTGTTCCCATTTGAATGAGGACTTGTCACCAGTGAGTCTTCAAAGTCAAAGGTCGCCAGTGGAGGCTTAAAGGTAGGTGTGGCTGATAAAAATTAATCAATGTAAAATCAATAACTTATTCAAGAGCATAATGAAAAACAAGTACAATTTCAGTCTAACCTGCAAGGCATTTTTCCAAAACAGCACACAATGTTGTTATCCCTTGAAGTCTTGCAATGCTTTTTCCTCTCAATTCAGGGCTTTCTTGGGATGCAAATGCATTCACAACCTGAAATGTGTAAGGTTCAAGTGGCGGGCGGTCCATTACAAATCAAATGGCTGACTGCAGTGATAATAAGACTTCAAATCATGCTTCCAAAATGACAGGAAAGTGTTTCGCTAGTACCCTTTAAAAAGTATAAACTCCTAATTGTTCAATTACAGATGAAAGAAGCTCTGTTTTTATTTGTGTTTTTCTCGTTGCCATGTTCCCACCAATAACGTAGCTCCATTTTCTGCCTTTAAAAGCACACACAACCCACAATTCCTCTATTCGCTCTGATGAAGGGCTAACGCTCGAAACGTCAGCTTTTGTAATCGTTACGGTGGCCAATTTGCCATTTCAACTTTGTTGATATATCCAAATTATTTCGTTACTCCCACCGACACAGCCCCAAACAGTTTCTTTCAAAACTATCAGCCTTTATTCATTATTTTGTTTTTAAAGGTAAGGGGCAATTTTCATAAAGAATGATTTGGAGAATTACTATTAATTTTTAACTTTACAAAACATTATGTCATCAATAACACATGTACCTCTCGGAACCAGTTCACAGTGTGGAACAAAGTTCCACAAATGACTTCTCTATCTGCTTGGTCTAAAGAGGATATCTCTTTGATCATTTCTTCTTTAAAACTAACAAGTGGACACCCTAAAAAGAGAAATAATGTGTAAATATTTTGACAAGTTTGCCAATTCAATTTTAGGCTATTCCCTGATTAAAGAACCTAGAAACACTGAAAATTGGTTGTGATCGCAATTTTCCTCTGGGGCTCTAATTGCATCAGATCTTTAAAATCTGTCATAGAAACCCTTTCAAAAGAGATTCTTGGATCAACTTTCTGAGGATTCTTTCCCTGAACCTTAAGCAAAATGGAAGAGATAATGAATTCTTAAAGATTGCTTAAGATTGTGCCAAGCCATAAAGATCATTAAAAACATGCATTTTGTTCTGAATTGCACAATGCTTTGCATTCCAAAATCACATAAAGTACTTTAGTTTACCTAAAAGAGCATCAATTCCTTCAAGATCTCCCTTGTGTTGACTTTCTTCACAGACCCGCAAAAGGCGGAAATGAGGTGCAAGGCATATGAGAGAGGCTGGTACACTAATTAAGAGAGAAAATGCCTCATCTTAACATTAAAAGTGCCTTATGAATATCAAAGTTGACATAACTTAAAGGCTTTGATACTTCAGTTCACAAAGTTAACAACAAATGCCAGTATAAATCACTTTTCTCGCACTTTCTCTATACCTGTAAAAGTTTTAATTCTGAGGAAATGGTTGCCCCAAGACAAGGTGCTTATCACATAGGGGAAAGTGATTTAAAAAAAAACTTGCAAGGGACAAACAGTGGGTCACTATTTTTACTTATGAAATGTTACCCAGATTTTGTGGAAACCATTAGATTATATATGGTGTATACTGAACTGAGTTATTCTTATAATTATAATTGTAAACTTTCTAGTTTCCTTTCCCTTACCTGTCAAGTTTTTCCTTGCTTGTTGCACCCTTTCTGGATGCCAGGAGTAATGGAAGGATATTAACAGCTATGCTGCCTTCTTCTGCCTCATCCAGGGCATATGATAACTCCATGGGAACACCAACACTTTAAAAAACATGAAAATTCTATGTTTATAGCTAAAGATTTATTTATCTGAAGGGGGTAAGTTTCTAAAGAGACTGTGGTGCGACATCATTGGGGATATTACAAGATAATTAGGTTCTATCAACTAATTTGATAAATACATGGCCTTTGTAAAATGTTGAAAATGCTTTCAAGCATTAGCCCTTCATCAAAGGGATGCCCTGACAGGATGCCTAAAAACTCTTTTTAATACATGTATATTTCTGGCAGCATCTGTGGGCAATATGAAGCAAATCCTGTGTTCTGATTGGCTACCTAACCCATCTTGCCCACCTGGGATTGCCTGCTTTGATCAAATGCATGAAAAACATTGCATGGAGTTGATTTACAAAGATTTTAGTTTTTGGACAATGTTGGCAATGGAGTTGCAAAATGCAGCAGAAGACAGTCAAAACAAATATATATATAAAATTACTCTTGTGGTTTATTGTGCTACAAACACAGTTGGCTTACTTGCCTAGCTCTCAAAATAAACTTGTAAGTCATTCTTGATTCTTAGGAAAGAGAACTCTATTTGCTACAGATAACCTCTTTCTCTTTTGGCATTGATAAGGACCTTAACTTGGTCTCAAGAACTTGGCCAAAATCCAGCTATCCTGACCTCATGCTTGGTCAACGATGCATATTTACGGTGGCCAATTCACATTATCAACTCAGATGATAAAACCAAATTATCTTCATTTAATATCTGTTTGTTTAATCTTTTCCCTAGACTGATGCAGGAACAAATGCTTTGATACCTTTCTGTGGGTTGCTCTCTGTCCACTAGAAAGTCATCTTGAAAATCAGCCACAACTGTTTCACTTATCCAGGCCTGCCACAAAATATGTACACTTATAAATAACTTTAACAATTGAGTTCCAAAATCTTTTACTTCTGAAATTAGACAAAGAGCAAACCTTTGTTTTGAAAATGATTTTTATTTGCAATATTTAAGGTACTGTTCAAATAAAAGGTTTATGCCTTAGCTTCATTTCAAAACAGAGACTTTGGGCATGATAGAAATGGCCCATTTCATTTTGAACTATATACATTCATTTGATCTTTTATTCTTTCTTCCTTGTTATTGCTTATTATAGTATTATAAGACAGTTAAATTCTTGTTAATGCTTTTGACACTCCCTGACAAGTAACATCACCTCAATTTTTGGATCAATGCCTCCAAGTTGAATAATTCTTGCCAGCTCATCATAAAACAATGCTGCGGCTTCTGGAGTCTGATTGGTGCTGTTACGTATCATTTCTAACATGCTACAAATCTGCCGAGAAATTATCAAAGACAAAGTTTGACATCTCTCAACAGAACTTGCTATCCTATTTTAAAGCTAAAATAGTGATAAGAAGCATGGGTAAGTCTACAAGAAGAACCAGTGTTTGAGAAAATCTAGCAACAGTGCATTATGAGAATATAATGGGCAGGTAGCAAATCTGCTGTATGTGACCTCTTGTCACCAACTGTTTAGCCTGCAAGCTCCAAGGTTTGGGTTTGTCTTGTTATACCCCCAGTAACCACTTATAGAAAAAGTTATTAGAACCCGTGTGAGGAAGTGACTGAAAGTACAACAACACAAGTAGAAGTCATCTGCTAAGTCATGGGACTCTTACTAGTGATGAACTACAATCTTTTACCTGTTTGTAAACATCATTAGAGAGAGTGGTTCTTGGTTGTGACTGAGAGTCCATTGTTTCTTCTGATCCCTCATTCACAGATCTGTTAGATCAACAAAAGACAAAAGATCACATTTTCAGGGTACATGCACTTTTTCATCAACTCTCAGCATGATTTTCACTGACAAGCAGAATTTTCCCAATCACTAAGACTAACAATTTGAAAGTTCTCATAATTTTATGTGATTGGTTATCAGCAGTAGGATTTAAGCATTAATACAATTGTGTATACCATGTGCTTGAAATTGAACAGTATAATGGGGCAGTTTCTGTATCATGCCTATGTTAACGTAATTGGGTAGAATATGTCATTAGAGTGGGTTTATATTTTCCAATAGTTAAAGACTGTGGTGGACTCAAAAGGGTCCGTTATCACCATTACAAATTTTCACAGCTTGCCTTTTCAAGCTGGAACATGCAAAACACTGACCTCCATATACAACATAATTAAATGAAAAAGAAGAGAAAAGATTTTTAAACCAGTGCAAACCTCTTCTTGGCCATGCTGTGTACAACCATAATGGCTCCTATGATACCAATTCTCTTGTATCTGAAAATAATGCACAGAAATTTTGTGAAAAGGAATGTAACTGTTGTTCAAATTAGTTATCGTAGGTAGTAACATTGCAATCACATTGAATATCAGAACATTTTAATTCTTTGTGTGTGCAAAGGGTGTGAATGTTAATTAATTTTGCAAAGCTTGTTGGATCAGCAAAGTTTACTGTGTTAGTCTTTCAAAAGAGTGTCAAAATCACACAAATTAAGACATTATAATTATCTTACTTGGCAGAATTACTTGACAGTTGTTTTCTAATCACAATATGCATGTCATCCTTGAAAAACAAAAAAAAAATCAGTTTTATAACCAATGTTCCGAGAAAATTGTTTTTTAATTAATCAGTCAATTTTGCATGGTCAACTACCATTACTGCAAACTCTTGAATCCTAACAATATGATTACTATTTAAAATTGCTTGGAATTCTTGAAAATTCCACTAGTGAAAGGATTACCCTACCAGTTTGAAATTTTTCTTTAACCCCTCATGCTTAAAATAAGGAAGACCACTATAAAGTGGAGTAGCTATTGGTAGGTCAGTATATAGATGCATATATGTGTCACACGCCCAGGATATTGCTATGATCAGCAATTCCAAAGATGCGATGTGAGTAACAAGTTACAGATGGACAGTAAATATTGAGTGAGGTTGTAGAATTAAGAGATAATATTCTTTATTTTGTTGCCTGCCTCTGACACAGGAAAAAATGCTTGCAATATACAAACAACATCTTTCTTTCTGAATAAAGGTTACTTGTATCATTAGTACCTGTATCAGTCCTCCTTCTTGTTGGTTGGCAAAAGCCAGGGTGCTCAGCATACTAAACAGCTTTCTGATCTGTGTTATTGTGAGATTATCCAAGTAATCCAAAAGACCCTTAAATCAAAACAAGTTGTTCTACAAAGTTACTACTTAAAGGCTTTCATCTCTTACATAAAAGAATATAGCATAGTTATGGTAACTTTCTTTAAAGAGTTAAACCCTTTTTCTAACTTTTGAAACAATAAGAGCGACCAGCATCTAATTTCTCTTTAAGGTAACACTGCTGGCTGAATCCCTTATCAAGATCATGAGAACAAAGGAAATCATCACCAATCTAGGAAGCTTGGTGTGGCTACCATTTTTAATTCCGTTTCGTTATTTTCATTTGCGGTTGTTTCGTTACGGAATATCACGTGAGTTATTCCCGCGAGCTTTTAGATTTGAAGTCGCTTGTTACGTATGATGTAGTCCTGGTATGGGTCGCTGTATTCCCAATCAGGGTGAAACAGTTCTTTAATGTGCTTAAGGCACATTTTTTATTAAAATAAGCTGCAAAGGTAACACTTGGATTGTTAAACAAATTCTCCCGGTCAGCACCAAAGGAACTATGTAGAGATGAGAGGATAATTATGAATACTGACATTAATCCAAGATCTGATTATCAATTCTCCCCTCTAACTGCCACACATCTCCTTGTAAATTGGTGACAAGAATTATCAAGGCAACAACTTCTACCGTAATTCCCGGCCGTTTACCCTTGGCCAATTACCTGCACCAGCCGATTATTGCATGTAGCGAAAAAAAAAAAAAAAGTCAACAGATTACCCACACTGGTGGATAACACGCACCTTAAAAGCAAAGGAAATTTGTACAAAATGCTCCGCGAATTTGTGGCCACATTTTGTGCAAACAATCATTCAGCACCATGTTGATTTCTCAAAAAAATCCATATCTCCAGTTCTACTGGGCCTAACAAGTCCCTTAAAACGGGAAAATTCTTTTCAGCGGAGGCTAGTGTTAACTGGAAATTTGTTACTGATGTGCTGGTATCCTTGATTTATTTTTTTCACCTGCAAGGTTTTGTTTACACGCGTGCCGATAGTAATTTGTTCATCACGCGACTAATTGTGCGTGAAATAAACTCAAGTTGGCATCATGTTTTCATGCTATTTTGTGGCACTTATAATACAATAAAATTCATCTGAGAGGTGGAAACGCAGGTAGGTGAGGATTTTTTCAATTCAACTGCCAGTAGATTTCAAAATTGTCACATAACCCGCACCTCCCTATTACCCACAGTGGCGCATGTTTAAGGCAAAATCAACAGATTACCCGCAGGTAAACAGCTGGAAATTACGATACCTGATAAGTTTGAGTATTCTCATTACCTGTTTGCTGGATCACGTATGGATAATATAGGGAGAAGTTACAGGTTAATCACTTCTAGGAGTTAAAGGGTTAAGAGAAACATTGGCTCCTTGTACAAAACTGTGTTTACTTATAGATTTGGAAGAGATTAGCACACTTCCCCCAAGTTCATTGAAGTAAATAAAAGGCTTCATGTGTTATATCAGTCAACAAAAAACTAACTGTAGACATAAAAGTCCTAATGAGCAGTTGAACTTACTTTAATAAAAATAGCAAAAGGTGCCATGATATCTGCATGAGATTCAACAAGATCTGATAGCACATCTAATGAGGCATCTGCTTCTGCCGCAAATCCACTGCCTATATGGGTCACTAATGTCCCTACCACCTCCTACAACAAGAACCAAGGTCTGTTTTATTTTCTTTTATATTCTGGGCCTGCTGTAATTGGCTATGCTGTTGCAATGTCCCTGCCATTTTTTTTTTTTATCATTGTCTATTTTTTCTTTTTTATTTATTTACTTATTTTGATTGTTGTTGTTTGGCGAAGTTAGTTAATAAATAAATAAATAAATAATTTTTGCATTGGTTCATCACTTTGAGTACTGTCTGACGATATCTGCATCCCTTCTAAATAAAGTCTACCCATCTACCAATGACAAAATGAAAGAAGAATTAACAAATGGTAAACACCACAGCGTACACTATTGAGTTATGGATGCACATGGGAGGTTGCTAAGCAAGAAAGCGTAAGAGTTGCTCGAGGCGATAGCCGAGAGCGACTCTAGCTTCTTGAGTGCTTAGCAAACCTCCCAAGTGCATCCATAACTCAATAGTGTATGCTGTGGTGTTTGCCATTTGTTTTATAACATAACATTGTAGGTAAAGAGTTCCCTTTCATTGACAAATCTTACCGGACCAGAAAAAAACAAGCGCGCGGAAAACTAGTCTTTGCATATGCTCACATCAGCAGTGTACACCCATGGGCAAATGGGGGACGCTAAATTGACCAATCAGAGCGCATGCTTTACTTTGGTTATGTTATAATTTCAGTTGGTACCTGCTGACAGTAAAGATCAAATGAAACAAATGATAGTTTGTACGTAGAACAAGCATAGGAACAGACTGATGGGTCAGGAGATCTCAGTAGAATTTCTGCCAAGGACAACAAGTCAGGGAAATATTCCCTCAGAATCTGAAAACAAAAACAAAACAAAACACTTAAAAGAGAGTTAAAGCAATTACATCAGAATCAGGGTGTGACAAAACTGCTGTCCAATAGCCGGGACTAGTGAAACCTCCGTTTTGTTTTTGTTTTGTTTTTTCTGAAACTTTCCCAATGGTTGAGCACAATTTGCTGAGACAAAGTGACTGTTGGGGATGTTTCTTATAAGGACGTATCAGTTACTACGTCAATAAGATGGTGGATATCATTCCTCTTCTAAGATTATATAATTTGTCTTGGGGGCTCATTAAATATGATGCTCTATTTGAAACATTTACATAATACCATAACTGTTCTCAGCTTGCAGTTTGTACAAACAATAATTGCAAATCTTCACCTGTGAGTGTGAACTGAATGCTGCACTCAGCATTTCTTCAGTAAAGTGACCATTTTTTATTTTGTTCCTAATCAAGCTTTCCATGGCCTTCTTTCGATTTGCAGTGGAGTGGAGAATAAGCAGCACAAACAAGTCCACAACCTGTAAAAAAGAAAGTTTCATTAAAACTTATACACAGCTGCCCCAGTGACTGCTAAGGAAGTGTGGTAAGATACAAAACTACTGATGGTGTCAATAATCATGAATCATAGTGGAATGGTTAAACTGAGTAAAGAGTAAAATCTGTTTTAATCAGACCACACAATTCATTGGACAGACACCCTTTACAGAAGGCACCCCAGCCTTTCTAGAATGGCCACAACCATTTAATAGAAAAATTACATTGTTAAATGGGAAAAAATTTTGAGGCTTTGACAACTACGTGCTGTGTACAGGACTACCACTTAATATGCTGGCCATTAATACAGGTCCAACTATTTCTTTCTTGTTTCTGATGTCTGCTTATTCTACAAGCAAATCATTCTTTTTAACAAGCAAACAAAAGTGGGAAGTACAAACTAATCTATGAACTTGGCATATGCACTTGCTTTAAATGTGCTAAAGAGACAATTCCCAGTTCATTTCAACAGGTTTTTTCTGAGATTGTGGAGAAAGTAAGGCAAAACAAGCTAAGTATCAAGGGACGCCTCTATAAAATGGAACTGAGTTGTGCAAAGTACCAACCTTGTGTTTCACAGGAGAATTAACAGATTCAATGGCCTGCAATTCAAACAAAATAAAAACTATTTGAAAATGTAATAACTATTTCACTGCTATGAAATTGCTAAATTAAGTTTCCTTGTACATTGTTACAAAGAAATAAATCAAATTTGTTCATCGACAGAAAAATAATGGCAAGATACACTTACCTTGATCCAACCCTCTGCAACTGATTTCTGGAAGCGGATTCCTGAACAGATTGCTTCAAGTGTAAAAAGCTCCCCATCACTTGTTGACCTGATTAACAGATATCATAGTTACATAGAGAATAAGATGTGCACAAGCAAAGAAGTGGAATTTCTCACCAAGTGTTAAATTCAATATCTCACAAGTGGGCATTGTAGTGTTAACAGTTGCAGTATCTATTGCTGAGATACAAACTAAGCCTCACCCTCCCCTTGAAGGTCGTTGCTGCTCAGCAGGAGTAGAGCAGGCTGAAGGTTGCAGAGTGGTTGATGTGAAGTCCAGGTTTGCTCGTAATTCACTGATCACCTGGAAGAGAAAGGTATTGTGGGGACAATCAACGAAAATCATCCAAAGCGAAAAAAAGGACAAAAGAGAAAAGGAATCAAGCAAGACTAGAAGCTAAGAAAGGAAGACTGAAGGAAGTGACATTTTTTAAAGTACTTTTTTTTAAAATGCTATCTTTTCCCTATGAGGATTTCTTCATAGCAGCAGAGGGACAAAGTACAAAAGTACAAAACTACAAAATTTTCACTCAACATGTCCACAGTAGCTTTACAACACAACTGCAAGTATACAGTACCTCAAACGCATCATTGTCACTAACAGATTGAAGTATAAATTTGACAACAACTGGCAAGTCACTGATTTCTGCAGATGGTAATATCTGTATCACTGATGCTCGCACCTGAAACATCAAGATTATTACCCTCAAAATTAATTAACATAATCTTATTGTACAGTCTGTGGTAAAGGAATGTTCCTTATTCAAGGACCAAGCTCAAAATTACCACCTTTCTTTAGTTATTTATTTACTCACACAATGCTTTAACAATGAAATACATGTAAGCTACACAATTTCTTCCACAAATAAATGCATACCTCAGCTAAGAGATCAGAGTGTAAGTTAAGGTTAGACAAGGCATCAAGGATTGGAACTGTAAGTCCTGTGTTCTGACATAGAAGTTCGCTAAATAAAATACAAACCATATAGATAATGTTAATTTATATCTAACAATTATTCGCCGAAGGCAAGGTGAATATTTGTTTTAGTATAGTTTCAGAGCTGAACAACAGAGAAATTTCTAAAATCATAACATTTTAGTAACATTTTTTATTTTAACATTTTATATAAACCGTGTGAAGCAGTTTCTATAGCATCATATAAGGAACCGCTCGACCAATCAGATTGCTGGAAACTCTTTGCTCAGCTTTGAAATTATACTAAAGAAAAATTAAGCACTGCAAAACAGCTGGTGCAATAATCAAACAATAAATAAAAATATAAATCAAATCTTGCACATTAAACACTGTTTACTTTATCAAATTCCAAACCAATTTCATTACAAGCTTTAATTTTTTTAGGTAAATGAGTGGGTTCTGTCTTCTCTAAATTTTTTACGGAGGGGGGGGGGGGCAGGGTGGGTTGTAATCACTTTGTAGGGCTTCTAGGTGAAGGCTTATTCAGCCTGCGAGACAGGTGTCATTTTTTTGTTTTTGGTATTTTCAGGTAAGGAGAGTAAACACAGCACAGCATTGTGCAAAGGATGAATAAAGAATGAGAGGAAGAACACCCCTAGAAGTCACCTTACTCTAGCTTCTCATCACCTGAAAAACAGGGAGAACAAAATGATGCCAGAACTGCAGGCTAGGGCCTATATGAGAAAGGGGGACCATACACTATATACCACCTCGCCCAAATGAATAGAAGTACCACACAGAACACCCCACACACTGTTCATATAGCATTATTATTTTGCAAATGGGAGGGGGGACATTGTTACAGATGTAGAACTAATAAGAAACTTGAAACTATAGATGGGAAGCTTAGTAGAGATAGGAGGATGCTAGTTCCCCCCCTCCCCCCACCGCAAAAAAAAAAAAAAAAAGAGAGAGAAAGTGAAAATGAAAAAATTGATCACCTAAGTTCCCTTGCTACTTCAGTGTGTTCTGCATCATCCAGTACTTCAGGAATGCATGTGATAATTTCACGCTGAATTTCCACAGATGTTATTCCTACAATCTCCAGCATCTTCTCAGCCAGCTCCTAAATTTCCAACAATACATAACACAGCTTAAATACACCTGCCTTTGCGGATGCATGTAGAAACCGGAGTTAAGCACCGGCCTAATGGGCCACTAGGCTCGTAAACAGACTTTACCTTGCAGATGCATGCATGCATGCATGCATACATACATACATACATACATACATACATACATACATACATACATACAGACAGACAGACAGACAGACATACATACAGACATACAAACAGACAGACAGACAAACAGACAGACAGACGGACAGACATACAGACAGACAGACATACATACATACATACATACATACATACATACATTTTAGTGAACACATACCCGTCTGGGGCTTTTCAGGGAACAATTACATAATTTACATACTTGATACTATACATACAAAACTAACTAATAACACGTTAAATACAATATAAGTTACTTATAACTTTAAGAATAGAATGGTTGTTTAAATAAAAAATCATTCAGGAGATGCCTTTTTAAAGCTCTCTTAAAAGAAGCTGGTTTTTTCCCCTAGTTTCAAGTTTATTCCAGTTGGCTACACTTCTATAATAAAAGGTCCATGCATGTAACAGACCACAACTAAAGAGCCCATTTATAATCACCTCGCTAACCCCTGTTTCTGTCACATGAAGCAACAAGGTGTTCTTAAGATCAAAAGGTCCAAATAAGTTATAGTATATCAAATCTGAACATAACCCAACTCAGGGAAAACTATTTTTTTTTATCCCACCATAGTCTTATGATGACTTGAACTACTTGCAGAATAAGACATCACGTCTCGAGTATCACATTCGATGCATGTATAGAAACTGTAAAAAATAAAATTGACTGATGAGGCTCGAAGAGTGAAATAGATTCTTAGAGCACTGTTATTTTATTTTTTACAGTTTCTATACGTGCATCGAATGTGATACGCGAGATGGGATGTCTTATTCTGCAAGTAGTTCACTTATTCAAACACATTTCTAGCCTAGGCAACTGCTATTTCTTAAGTCTTAGGATGCCTGATGAACAAACAGAGGAAGGGAAGGTGAGTGGGTTGGTCAGTGAGGGTGTTTCTTGTTATTTGGACATTTCTTCTAGACAGTGGCAACACTCTTAGTGGCTTCATGTTGAGAAAACTGGGATAAATTCTAAAAGAGTGGGCCATTTGGCTCAAACCCATCACAGGGCTCCACACTAACTCTTCAACTTACCAGCCAAGTGGCTGGTGACATCTTAACTTTTACGACAATTTAACAATTGGTTCATGCTTTAGCGTGCACTATCGAGTTATGGAGCACGCGGGAAGTTTGGAGAGCACAAAAGAAGTGTAAGAGTTGCCCGAGGCGATAGCCGAGGGCAACTCTAGCTTCTTGAGTGCTCTCCAAACTTCCCACGTGCTCCATAACTCCATAGTGCACAGCTAAAAGCATGAACCAATTGTTTTAGAACATAGCCGGTGGAATTGTGCATCAAATGCAACGCGAAAAACGGACAACAATATCAGTTGAAGCGAATCGTGACGGCGCTGATGCCGAGTCTCCTTTTCCTTTGTTTTTCTCTTCTTCTGCCTCATCTAAGAACTCTAGCACATGGGAAAAGGTCGAAACATTGTCTTCGTTTTCGGACTAGCAGGCCAAGTTTCTGTTTGTATCCATTATTGTCGCGAAATGTATTATTTTTCCCCGCACCAGCAATGGCCACTCGCGCGAAAAAAAAATTTCTGGTGAAGTCGGATTTGCTGACGCTATCAGCGTGCACTATCGGGATTTTGAGCACGCTTACGTATAATGAATTTGATTGCGCGACTCTGCTAGCTATGTTCTAATTCAGTTTAATTGCTAACCAAACTGGCTAGTGGAAATAAAAACCACTACCCAAAATGAAATTTCTACAAGTCTGTGGCTAGTGGGCTACCATTAGTGTAGAGCCCTGCATCACGACTTTTTATTACCAGTAAAGTAAGAAGATCAATTTATTAGAGAGAACAGTTTACTACTCTCACCTTACTCTGAATGACACAGTCAAGCCATCTGAACTGGTTTAGTACCAGACGAGGGATGTTGAAATCACCTGCGCCATTGCTGTATGAAAACAAATGATTCACTCTTCAACCTCAAAGAATAACTCACACATCTAATTTCTCCTTACAATATCACCGCCAAATCAAACATCAAGGTCACAAGAAGAAAGGAAAAGATCACAAATTAAGAAACTCTTGATTGTTAAACAAATTCTCCTTGTCAGAACCTAGGAAAATGTATAAAGAACTTAAGGAGAATATGCATAGTGATTTCAGGGTGCGAAGGGTTTAGCAGAGTATAGCTCAATTGGTTAGAGCGCCGGATTGTGTTGTGCGGGAGGTCGAGGGTTTGAGCCCCGGCTGGACCAATACTCATGGTCTTAAATAACTGAGAATTTGCTACCTTTCTATAATATCAAGAAATGGATAAGTATTCTAGTCTTCTCGGATAAGGACGAATAAACTGTAGGCCCCATCTCCTGCAGGGTGGGGTAGGAGACGGTAATTTCTCACACACGAGATTACTGTGTGGTGGATGTCCTCCCCTGGGTGGGATGGGTGGGAGAATGGCCCTGAAAAGCCCTATGGGGAGTGGTCAATTAACCTATGTATGTATGTATGTATGTATGTATGTATGTATGTATGTATGTATGTATGTATGTATGTATGTATGTATGTATGTATGTATGTATGTATGTATGTATGTATGTATGTATGTATGTATGTATGTATGTATGTATGTATGTATGTATGTATGTATGTATGTATGTATGTACGTAGAACATACTTGAAAAATTGCACTACTGATCTTTTAATCCTTGAGAGTAACTACAATCTAATTTTTTCACTATGGTATCACTTTTGAAACCAAACATTATAGGCTCATAAAAATGAAAGAAATGATTGCAGACTTGGAAGGCTCTCCATCTTTAGTACAATTCTCCTTTGTAAAAATGTAAAAAGATCAGTTTAGAAGAATGTTCAGGCTAATGTTAGGGATGTTAAGGGTCAATAATTAGGGAGACAACAACATTTGAAACACAAAGGCTGTTTATGATATGGAGAAAATGGCACTACGTACTTGCAGTCATCTTCTGTAAACTCTGGAAGCTTTTCCAGAAGCATACTGGCAATCTTTGGCTGTAAAAGGAAGGAGATGAAAAATAATAACACAGTCAAATAATTGTTAATCACTAACGTTTTCATTCTATTTTGCATACATTTTATGAATAAATACTGAGAAATCAGAGATTATTGCTGATCATAACAAGATTTAGCTATCCTAATGATTACCTGAAGTATGTCAATACCCAATAGCATTCTGATCAAGCCTTCTTGGCCCCCTACATGTCTGAAAAAAAGAGAGAAAGAAATCAGGGCTGGACACTAACTTTTCAACTTACTAGCCAAGTGGCTGGTGACATCTTAGATGTTACAACAATTTCAGTTTGTTTGCTAGCTAAACTGACTTATGGAAATCAAAAACCACTGGCCAAAACTGAATTTCTACTAATCTGTGGCTAGTGGGCTACCGTTAGTGTTGAGCCCTGGAAATGATGTTTTGTTTTTTATTTAATGTTTTTATATTAAAGAGATAACTATTTTTGGATTATATTACAGGTCTACCAACCCGTCAACGTCCTCTGCCAAAGAAACTGGAAGCAAGCTGAGGTGAAACCTGTTAAAAAGATGGAGAGCATATGAGAATTTTGTAAACAATTGAAATAATTGATATAAAATTATAACATCTTATCTCCTTGATGATCTAGTAACATTTTAGTACAGTTAATACCTGTCCGCATCGTCCAACCTTGTCTGCAGTCCTTCAAGAAAGTTGTCTACGACCTGAAGGAGTAAAATCAAGAAAGCTTAGCAAAATGAAACAACACAATAAAACCCATAGAAATATATGTACATAGGTTAGATTTCAGTTTCAATGATTTATTACCTCTGGGTAACTTTCATGAGTTTTAAGTCCATTTCTGACTTTTTTCTGGAAGATAGCACGATCAACCTCTGGAAAACAATAAAGACAGGATAGGTCAAACTTGAGAGAATAATTATAATAATAATAATAATAATAATAATAATAATAACACCTTTATTTAGACATGATAATGTTTAAAGCTGAACATCTTGTGGGGTCATGTGTAAATGCAAATAAACTCTTAATTAAATAAACTCCAATGATGGTGGTTTTGAGGAGAGGGGAAAACCAGAGTACCCGGAGAAAAACCTCTCAGAGCAGAGTAGAGAACCAACAAACTCAATCGACTTATTACGCCAGGTCCGGGAATCAAACCCGGGACACATTGGTGGAAGGCGAGCGCTCTCACCACTATGCCAACCCTGCTCCCCAAGTTAGTAGAGAAATGACACCATGTCACCACTTCTTAATTTTTCCACATACGTGTATCTTGAGAGGTGCCTCATGTCTAAAATACACACAGCTGAGTATGGTCGCTTTAAATAATTTGCAATATGCAAAATACTGACTTGTGAGAGACATAGAAGCCTAATAGTTAGTGTGGTGGACTCCAGGTGAAGAGGTCTGTGTTTGAGACCCAGCTGGATCATTGTCAGGAGTTTTATTACCAATTTCCGGCTGTTTACCCACAGGTAATCTGTTAATTTTATCTTAAGCACGCGCCACTGCGAATAATAGGGAGGTGTGGGTTATGTGACAATTTTGAAATTTACTAGCAGTTGAATTGAAAAAGATTCTCACCTACCTGCATTTCCACCTCTTAAATGAATTTTATTGTATTAAGAGTGCCACAAGGCGGCACGAAAACTGGATACCGACATGAGTTTATTTCACGCACGATTAGTTACATGACGAACAAAGTTCTATTGGCCCGCGCGTAAACAAAACCTTGATGGTGACAAAAATCAACCAAGGATAACCGGTGCATCAGTAACAAATTTCCAGTTAACACTAGCTTAAGCTGAAGAGAATTTTCCCATTCTAAGGAACTTGTTAGGCCCAGTAAAACCGGAGATAAAGATTTTTTTGAAAAATCGACAAATCAACATGGCGCTGAACGACTGTTCGAACAAAATGTGGCCAAGAATTTGCATTCTGTCGAGTATGCAACATGGTGAATTCTAGAGCATTTTTGTAAAAATTTCCTTTGCTTTTAAGGTGTGGGTTATCCACCAGTGCAGATAATCTATTGACTTTTTTTCGCCATATGCAATAATCAGCCGGTGCGGGTAATTGGCCATGCGGGTAAACAGCTGGAAATTACGGTAATATTTTCAGCAGGAGGGCAACTGGTTTTCACAGGCAGACAAAACCTTTTGAACTGAACTTCTATATCAGAAAAACTTTCCTCTAGATGTTCGAATCAGGTGGGCAAATCAATCCAGCCTCACAGCGGCTCAATTTGCCCAGTGTCCAGCCCCTAATGAAACACCTGATTGTGTTGGGTTCTTGGGCAAAATACTTTACACTCACAGTGCCTCTCTCCACCCAGGAGTGTAAATTGAAATTGGTACCTAAAAATATTGTCAGGGATGCCTAACAGGATGCTTAGGGGAGGTGGGGAGGGGTGATTGACTAGCATCCCATACAGGAGGAAGTGGTAACACAGTAGCGGTTTGAGTACAGACTTTACCTTTTACCTATAACACTGACTTGATTACAGGCAGAGGGATTAAAGTGCACCTACACCCAAAAAATTTTTTTCGCTTAACGAAGTAAGCTTATTATTTTGAGTATTTCTGCGCAAAAAATTTTTTTATCTGCTCAAATCTTCAATTTTCTATGCCCAGTCAAAATACGGAAAATCGGCCGCCATCTTGTCCCACGACCGAGTTTAAAGAGGAATGGCTCTAGTGGGTAATGTGACGTCAAATCGAGAACACGAAAGTCTGCATTTCACACATTTTCACTTGTTTGGGAAGGTTGTAGTCGATAATTGTCCGAAAATATGCCGACTAAGTGTGTTGTAGAAGGATGTAGCAACGTGCGAAATTTGCAAGAGGGTATCGCGCTTCATACATTCTTCATACAACACACCTAGTCGGCATATTTCGGACAATATCGACGACAATCTTCCCAAACAAGTGAAAATGTGTGAGATGCAGACTTTCGTGTTCTCGATTTGACGTCACATTACCCGCTAGAGCCATTCTTCTTTAAACTCGGTCGTGGGGCAAGATGGCTGTCGATTTTCCGTATTTTGACTGGGCATAGAAAATTAAAGATTTGACCAAATTGAAAAATTTTTGCACAGAAATACTCCAAAAAATAAGCTTATTTCGTTAAGCGAAAAAAAAATTTTGGGTCTAGGTGCACTTTAAGCTTTTACTTCTGATCACAATGATACTTCAAATGGTATAAGAACTCATTAATTCCTGCCTCCCCGATTCTAGATGGCTGCCCTGAGGCAATCTGTAATTATTTGGTTCCATGAACAAATTTATTGCTGCAGAAACAATAGCCACAGGCGCGATAATTGTCATGGTTAATGTCAACATGAAACATTGGACTTCAAATAAATTGAACTTCAATGTGTTCATGTTTACAGCAACCACACGAAGTCATGTTCATATAGTTTAGAAGTTATTCAAAAGCACAATACCATGATATTTTCTTTACAACATCCTATGTATTCAGTTTACAGAAGTAGTGTTATAAATGCTTAAGAAGCTGGACAATCACTTCAAGATACGATACATGATACCTTCAGTCTTGTCCACAACTGATAAAAATCCTAACTGCATGGCTCTAATAAACTGCTAAGCTCTTTATCCAAACTCGAAGCTAGAGTTTGAGTTTAAAATTGGATGGGCAGAGGGAGAGCTATTTAACCATTTAACCCCTTTACAGTGACTAGCATCTAATTTCTCCCTACATTAATTATATCACAGCTGAATAAAATATTAAGGCCATGAGGATAAGAGAAACCGGTTTTGAAAATGTTTTGTAGACTCAAGCATCTTACATTCGTATATGAATGGAATTTTGTACCTAAAATATCTTGTACCAGGCCCGAGTTCAGTTGAAGCCCAGCTTTTTGCACCACAGTATTAAACAGTGTTTCCTCCACCGCAGCTTTCTCGTTTGATCTGCGAGTATCAGCAACATGTCTGGATCGTTTGGCTAGTAAAAGAGGAAAAAAAATACAGAAAAAGAGCAAAGATCACTGATTTAAGTTTTATTCAAGAAAAATTTGGTTCCTATTGTATAATCAACAAAAAATTACATGTACATGTAGATTACACTTTGAGAGATCTTTCAACCCCTTACCTCAAGCATCTAACCTCAAATCACTTAATTAAGGTCGGGAGAATAAAGGAAATGATGAACAACTAACAAAGCTTTTAATATTGTTCCTATAGGAACAACGTTATGGCTTCGCCTCCATAGAAGGCAGTAGCCATGAAAATTAAGTACAGTCAGTTTCCATAGCTAACCAAGCTCTTGATATTGTTCCTATAGGAACAACATTATGGCTTTGCCTCCATAGGAGGCAGTAGCCATAGAAATTAAGTGCAGTCAGTTTCCATTGGTACAATTAATATCGTGGCTAATGCAAACATAACACACAAACTTTTTATAAATAGAACTTTAATGTGTTTATGTTATCATTAACCACACATGTTCATCAGGGTTGTAGCTAGAATTTTCAACAGATACAAGAATATTTTGTAACTGGCGGCAGGCACCAGAAGCCGCTTGCAGCTTCTGCATCGACATGTGACAGCGCTGTCAGATGCCATGATTACAAAACATAACTCTGTAACAAGCAAGCACTTGTAATCATAAATGTATTACAAGGCTGTGCTCTAAGAAAAATTGAAGGGAGCCCAGTGCTCTGAAACTGTGAAATCCAGGGTGCTCAGTATATGCTTTTTATGAAAAAACTAAAATTCCTGAGTTGCCTAGGGGAAAAAGAAAGGTGCCAGGAGCCACCAGGCACTACTAGACCACAGCCCTGTATCTACACAAAGCATTGAAATGTGTCAAATGCTCGTCTTTCTGAAAAACAATCTTTATGGTAAAAAGAAAAAGGCATTTATAGAAGGAATAGTGGCATAGTAAAATCCTATAGCGATGTCAAACCACACTCTGTCAAATGCAATGACTAAAATAATACGTGTGCGTTATCCCGCATGTATTAACACAAAGCCGATAACGAAACAAAACAAAACAGAACTGTCAAAATGTATCAATTTGGTAAATGTGTTCAATTGTATATTTTGTTCAACACAATATCTTAGCACATTTTCTATTTCAGCAGTTGTATATCATCCATCCACAATTCATCAGCTGAAAATTTGTTAGGAAAAGCCGATAATTTTTTCCGGCTGCCAGCTTTCATCTACATCCCTGTTCATGTGGTTTACAATTTATTAGAAAGTGAAATACCATGACATTTTCTTTATACCCTTCCCAGCCTTGAGGTTGAAGAAGTAATATTATTAACACTGACGACCCTGGAGAATAGTTTCAAGGTATAGTTCATTCAAAGTATTAGTCCTGTTTCAGGCAACAAATAATGACCCTTTCTGGCTGTAATAAACTACTGAGGTGAAGTTTTTTTTTTTTTTTTTACCCTTCCACTCCCAGATCTCAGTAATTCTCCATACTACCTATTGTGAAATTTATCTCATTTTAGTTTGGAGAATTTGGTATTGGATTAACTTGTAATCCCATAACTGATATTTTTCTATATTCTCACCACTTGTCTGCTTATTTTGTACTCATATTGTAAGGATAAATTCTGTCTTGATCACTCATTGGAGTTAAAGGGTTAATGATGTTACTTTGTCTCTCGGTTGTATCAATATTTTATTGTTATTCTCATAAGAAAAATAAGTGCAGTTACAGTTTCTACAGGTATGATTATTTTCATGGCTAATTGCTATTCCTTTGCGTAACTCTTCAAAATTTAGTGTTTCAAACGTAGCTTTATTTCATCTGCGCTTTTTAGACCATAAATAATGTAAATTACCTTGTTTTTTATTTATTAGGATACTGTCACATTGTAATACATGTTTGCATTTTTATTATCTACTATTATTTAGTATGCTTGTAAATCAGTCGTTTTTCAATACTTGTATTGCCAGAACTGATGATATTGAATAAACCTATTATAATTATTAAGCATTAAACTTCAGATAAAAAGAAATTTAGTCCCTTCATGTTATCATGTTATCAGCACCCATACATGTTCTTGTGGTTTACAATTTATTGGAGAGTGCAATAATTATTATGATATTTTCTTTATTACACACGCAGCCTTCACATTGGAGACGTCACTTTATTAACACTGACAATCCACCGAGAATAGTTTCAAGGTATAATACTGTATGTTAAATGTGCTAAATCATAATTCTGTCTAGGGTAACATATAAATCCTTCCTGATGCAAATAAACTGCACAGCATTTTATCAATATGACCCCTGCAGAGAATTTTACAATGTCACCCTGAATTAGGATCATGAGAAAAGAGGAAATGATCACCAACTAAAGAAGTTCATGATTGTTGAACAAATTCACCTTGTCTGCACTTTAGCAAATGTATAGAGAACAGTATGGAGAATATGCATACTGATGTTGGGACTTAAAGGATTAAGTACAATAAAAGACAGATGGAAATAATACACATATCTCCATACATGTTAAAGTTCAAAATTAGGGCCATGATCAAATGCCATTCTACCAAATACATTGATGCGATTGCTGTAGTTGTGGTTAAAGGCAACATAAAACGTTGACTTCTAGTAAATAGAAATTCAACGTGTTTATGTTTACATCAACCATACTAGAGAATCATTGCGTGGTTAAACAAATGAAAACCTTTCCTAAAAACACAGGGATTCCAATAAACTGTTGAGCACTTTTCTACAAGTTTGAGCTGAACACAAGCTAGGAAGGGTCAATTAACTCTATCAAAAAAAATACAAATAACACATATATTAAATTCTAAGATTTTAAAATATAGGGTATCTACAAGAACTCAAATATTTATCAACAGCTTTTAAATGCCCTGCAATTTTGCAGATGATGCACCAACCAATTTCCGTGTTCCCTAAGGGTGTGGGGTGCCCCTGGAGGGTTGATTCCGTCCCTCCTTTATCAATCTCTCGGGTATTTTCTGAGATCTACCTATTATCTGAAATTCAAATGCGGTAAGATAAATTCTGTCTTCAAGCTGCACGTACGTTCGGGATGTGCTTTAACAGGAAAAATAAAGAAGAACTTTAGAAGAAAAATGACCTTAGAGCAACAAAATTGATGATTTCACAGGCCACAGCCTGGAATTAACGCAGAAGCGATTAAGACCAACATTTCTCTCCGTAATGAGAATTCCGCCCGCCCATTCGCCTTCCTTTTGTGTTCGGAAGAATACATCCCTAGCCTCGATGTATTCCTTACAGAATTTAAACTCGAGAACGGACGATACAATGCCCAAAATGATCAAAACAGAGTCCAACTTAACATATATATTTGCGTACCTGAAGGTTCCTCTTCAACATGTTTTGAAGACTTACGCTTCAATCGCACCATTACTGAGACAGCGTGAATGGTGTTTCACTCTGTCGTGATATACATATCTATCAAATGGAAGAATCAGCTGTTTCTGGGCGAAATCGACGAGAAAATCAGCAAAATATTCGCGCTACGACCCGCGCTCATTGAATCATGTCTAGACATTCATGATTCCCGCCTTTCGATCGTTTGGAACGCATGCGCCCACCTTCCGCTGAAACAATGCAGGCACCTGGTCAAAATGGCGTTTGTTTCTATGAGGGAAAGCGAACAATGATTTTTGCTTATTGATTTTTGAAAGGAAAAGTAAGTCTAGCTTTTAGTTTTACTCTTGCTACGTGCTAACCTTTTTTATTCAAAGATTTCGTAAACGATACGCCGATCGAAATGGTTTTAAAAAATTTATTCCACGTTGTTCTCAAGCTTGATTTAGCGAGCAAGACGATCGAAGATGTTTAATAATCGGATTAATAATAATATAGCTTTCAATCAGATCGTTTCTGCGTAGGATCCAACAGAAACTTAGCAAATCGAAATCTGATTGAATTTCTCGACCCGTGTTAAGAAACAGAAAAGTAATCAACGAGATAGCACTCTTTTGGTAACGTGAGTGTATGTCAGCCCAGCTGATTATATTTTTAGCCCCAGTTGCTCGATCGAAGGTTTGATAATGCTAATGATTTGTAAAACTTCTATCCAGTGAACAGCACAGCACCTTTTGTTAACTTTTATGCGATGGATGGCGATTTAACCATTGAATAGCGTTATCCGTTGTATAGCGCTATGCGCCCCTTCAACAAGTGGGCTCAGATCTGCAGCCTCTGCACATAAAGTAGTTTCTGTTTTTTCAGTCTCAGTGATCACAGAGAGATTAGCCTGAAATTGTATTTCATATTTAACAGTGTCATTTGAAGAAAAAAAGCTGCTTTGCTTGTTACTGTGTCCTGCAAAACGATCTGCTATTCATTTAGATAGCCAACTTTTGTCTTGTTTATGACTACAGTGTAATGGTGCCACTGATTGGCCAAGCTCAGTTTTGTAACAAGTTTAAGGCCACATTTGAATTCCAATTCTATAACAATTTGTTCTGTTTAAGTGCAAAATCCAAACAATATCCCCTTCTAACAATATCTTCATTATGTATCTCCTTGATAATGTATTGACACTCTTGGGAAAATTTAAGCATGATCACTCCTGAAAGGGAAAGCATAAAGAGTTTGATTTCCATCTGTTTCAGGTGGTTGATGCAGAGACATTTTCCTTCCACAATGACTTCAAAAACTGATTCTAATAAAGCTGTATCTGATGCACAGAAAGCAGAGGAAAAGGCCAGCAAAGAAGAGTTAGTGGAGGCCAAGATGAGAATTATCAGGAAGAAAAATGAAGAACTTATGAGAAGACAAAAAGAAATTGAAGAAGATCGTAAAAATGCTGATGTGTACAGCAAGTTGGTAGAGATAAAGAAGCAACATGGAGATGCTTTGTCAGGAGTGAGCAATGATTCATCACAGCCAGAAGGGGTGGCTGGAAGAGGGCAAGGAAGAGGAAGGGGTCTTATGTTGCAGGAAATGCGTAAAGAAACTTTCAAAGCAAAGCAGTGGGAGGCCAAACGGAAAGAAAATGTCATGAGAGAGGAGGAGGAGAGGAAACAAGGAAGGACTTCCAACTCAGCTAGCAGGTTTCTGGTGGATGACAGGAGAGTGGATATGTCCAAAATGGCAGGGCGGAATGAGCACTCATGGGGTGGCGCTAATTTTGGCAAAGCTGCTAGTCGGATGCAGAGAGAGAAAGAAGGGTTTCGATCAGACAGAAGTAGAGATAACATGGTGATGCATATGTCAGGGAGAGAGCGGCAGCAGTATCACGAGTGGAAAGATGAGAGAAGGAAGATCGACGAAGAAAGGAGGGCTCGCCAAAAGAAGGCTGGAAACTGGAGCCGTACTTGGGATCAGAAGAAGGTCTGGGATGCCAGGCGGAGGATGTGGGTTTTTGAAGAATCAGAGGGCAGTGCCAAGGATGTAAGACGATATGATGGCCATGGCAGTGCACAAGACTGGGGCAATGACAGTAGGGGGAACAATTATTATGGAGAAAACAGAGGTCGTAAAGGAGGAGGATTTAGACATTATGACAACCATGAAACCCAGGCTTCTGAAATCCAAAGAAATAGCAACCGAAGTGAAGTTTTGGAAAATAAGAGAACTGGATCCAAAACTGAAAGAGGAGCCTTAGAAAAAGAAAAACACAATCGTGATGGTACAGCTAATGGTGAGAGCCTTGGGAAGGAGAATTGGGAAGAAGAACGTAGTAAACCTGTTACTCAAAAGAAAGAAGAGAAGAGTGCAGATGCTGCTTTGAAGACATCAACCGAGATTTCACAAAGAATCGGTCAACCCAAACCTCAAAGAGAACGAAGACAAAGAAGAAAGACTAAGGAGTGTGACATCAATGAAGATAACCAGAACAACCAGGAATCTGTGGCAGATAAAGAAGTGACAAGTAATGAACCCCACAGCAAAACTCCTCACCATGAACTTGGTGAAAAGGCACAAGATGACCTTCAAGATTCTCAAGAACAGCCCGAATCTACGACTACAGAAGAATTATCATCATCGGATGCATCAGCTTTGCATGAATCTTCTGGAGATAAGAAAGGGCCAGCTGTTGTATGCAGGGATCAAGTCAACAATTTACATGAAGAAAATGCAGAGACACAGGTGGATCCAGAACATACAGATACTGGTGAAATAGCTCATGAAAAAGCTACTGTAACAAGAGACAGTGATACAGGTAAAAAATCACACTTACCAGAAAACCCAGCAGATGAAAAACAAGATACTTCCAATGACCAATCAACACAAAATGAACAAAAAGATCACAGCGCAAACTCTGCTCGTACTGACTTGACAACGGTACAAAAGGCAAACTTGTCCAAACTGAAGGTGGACGAAAAAGTCTCTTTTGACACTGAAGAAAGCAATCAGAAAATGGACGCAGATGGGGATGTTACCAGCACGACACAAGCATCCACGTCAGTTGTTGCGGATATACCACCCACACCTGATTTTCTGAAACTGGAGGAGGACATCAATTGGGGTGAGATTGAGATTGACGAGGAAGGTATTGTTGAGAGATGGTAGCATGTAACAGAGAACAGTAAAAGTCACAGGCTGATTAGTATTAGGGACCTTAAGAAACCACGAAGGTGACGCCAAGGAAGACTTCGATTAAAAACTGAATTTCTACTCTTAGTTAGAATTTCAAAAATGGCTGCAGGAGCTTACTGTCTCATACAGTGCCACAGCTCAACTTCAGCATGACGTATAAAGTAACTGTTGAGTTCCAAATTGAAATTAGAATAATTTGCCATCACAGTTTCGGTTCACAGACGACACAAATTTTGGCGATTTCACGTTGTTGTTTTGCATAGGACAGCTAAGAAATGTACAAAGTTTCAAAATGCACGTGCTGAGCTATTGTTCTGCCAATTAGATCTCTTGTTTTTCCACGTCTTCATTGCTGTCGCCTTCGTGGTTTCTTAAGGTCCCTATTATTTTTGCTCAGAGCAACCCAGCCAAAGGTGTTAATATCCTTTGCTTAATTCCTCTGCATAGTTTATTGGCACAATCAAATCATGTTGAAGTGTATCTAATTTATTTGTGACCATGGGTAATTTTGTATTCAGAAAAAGTTTTAAAACGTGATATTACGCCAAGCATAGTCCTGATGTGACAGTATGTGAGAAAATCATGACACATAATATTTTGCCAAGCCAGTTTTATGTAGCCCCCTCCCAAGTTTTATGTTATGAGGCTACAGTTCCCCTGCCCTCCCCTCCATAGCCTGTGAAAATATTCCATTTTCAGTGTCTGTATAGCCTTAAAAAAACCAAGGTTGGATATGAAATTTTATTACACGACTTGGGCAGTCAGAGGGCCAATAACTAAAATCAACCAATCAAAATGCTCTATTGCCAGTCCAATATTCTCTAAGTATTGGACCGGGCACTGTCCCGAATGGTCCAGAATGATACCACATTTGTGTCCCTTTGAACTTCAGTCGTATAATAAATCTCTTATTAACCAAGCTTGCTCGGGACCATACTGGAAGAATATCGGCCCTCGGTCTTTTTGTACGGACCTCGCTGCACTTGGTCCGTACTGTCAAGACCTCAGGCCAATATTCTCCCAGTACAGCCCTCGCGCTTGGTTAATAAGATATATGTAACAATTTTTATCTCTGGGGATTGAAGGGGCCCAAAACCTCTGTATGCATCTTAATGTGAGTGTGTCCAAGATACATATGTTATTAGATGTGTTGGTTTGTAGTACTGGTAAGGATTTTTACGAGTTGTGCTGTATTTTGATAAGTGCTTATGGCAAGATAAAATACAAACAACAAGTAAAAACATCTCATAAGTTAATTATTATTCAACTGCTTTATTTTATGTGCATTTATCATGAGACCAGAAATGCAAAGCAGATAGAGATGCATAGCAAGTGCAGCTAACCAGGTTTTTTAACAGTACAAAATAACTAATTGTCCACATATCATGTGATATTTGTACTTGAGTCAGAAATTATTTGTACTCTACTTACTGCAGTTGGATAATAGTGCTGGTAAAATGATAATGAGCTTTTTATTTCTCTTTTAGTCATGTGTCTTTTTAACATGCATAAAATATTTGTCACCATTTTAATTATAAAGTGAAAAGTAGTTTGCTGGTCTGCATCAGATCACAAGAAAAAGTTTTAAGATTGTAAAGTACTTTTTCAGCTAAGAATGTAAAATCAAATAAATTATACAAATGTCTGGTGAAAAATGGTTGCTCTTTACTGAAGTGAGTAGCAGCTCAATCCTTGGTTCTGTGGGTGGTTTGATGCCCTGTGGTGAAATGCATGGCTACTCGTTAACGTATTACAGCCAAACATCAGCATGCATATTCTCCATACTGGTTTCTATACATTTCCTATGGTCCTAATAAAGGGAATTTGTTTAACAATAAATAGCTTCTTGAAGTAACAATTATTTCCTAAATTCTCATGACCAAAATTTTTGATTCAGCTGTGATATTCTAAGGAGAAAACAAGCAATCATCACTCTTTTGGGTAGAAGATTTAGTCAAAGTACTTTCCTAGAAATGAATGCAATTAGTGGTGCAGTTGATACGGACTGATACTCATGGTCTTAAAATAAGTGAGGAGAATTTGCTACCTTTCTATAATCAAAAAATGGATAGATATTCAAGTCTTCTCAGATAAGGACGAATAAACCGTAGGCCCTGTCTCCTGCAGGGTTAGGGGTAGGAGACGTTAATTTCCCACGCACTAGATTACTGTGTGGTGGATGTCCTCCCTGGGGTGGGATGGGTGGGAATTGGCCCTAAAAAGTTCCTATGGGGAGTGGTCAAGTAACGTATGTATGTGACATGTATGTATGTATGTATACAGCCTGGAACTTCTGCGAGGTGGGCTAGAGCAAGACTGAAAATTGAAGCTCTTTGGTTAATTGTCTACCCTTGAAACTGTAACATCAGTATATACATTCTCTGCAGGGGCATAGCCAGGATTTTTCAAAGGGGGGGGGGTCACAGAGGCTACTCACCAGATTGTCATGTCGACCTCCACACAGTGCATGTTTTACTTCATGTTACAGTTTTGGAATGAGCAGTGAGAGTATAGTGGGCAGGCCAAGATATTGTCATGGTGTTTTCACCACCTGAATATTGTAGGTTGTTTGCTCAAAAGAAGGCTGACCAAGGGGGGGGTCATCGGCACCCCAGGACCCCCCCTGGCTACATCCTTGCTCTGTACTGTTTTCTATACATTTCCTAAGGTGCTGATGAGAAAAATTTGTCCAACAATCAAGAGCTTTTTTAGTTGGTGATCATTTCCTTTATTCTCCTGACCTTAATGTGTGATTCAGGGGTGATATTGTAAGGAGAAATTAGATGCCCATCACTCTCAGGGATAAAAGGGTTTATCAATCATAGATAGTGATTTGGTATTGCTGCGTTTTACTTGGTGCACTTTGAGTTCAGTGCACCCAACTGATTTTTAGGGGTGGTTAGTAATGTCAAATGACAGGTTATCCAATTCTTGACACTACCACCTGATAATAAACAAATAAATAATTTATATACTGTCAATAATGTAGGAAGTGGTTGTCCAATCTTCTGAGCCGGTGGCTCATGTTAACAACACTCTCCTCCAGATTGAATTGGAATTTGGAATGTTGGTTTTTGTGTAGAGAGGAAAACTGGAGACCCAAGGACCCAGAGAAAAACCCTTAGAACAAGGAGGAGAACCAATAACAAATTCAACCCACATGTGATGCTAGGTCTGGGAATTGAACCCAGGTCACAGTGGTGGGAGGCAGTATTCTCCCCACTGCGCCATCCCTGCTCCCCTGATGCAGTTTACTTGTGGTGTTGGAAAATGTTTAATGGGTGATAATTCTGAATCCAGCATCTGCATACTTCAACCACCTTACAGTACAAGTCAAGGGTTTTATAGAAAAATTCATTCGTTTATGAGAGAATTTCACATCAAATTGCATGCATAAACTGATATCGCACAAGTTGTGAAGCGATGAGTGCAATATTGGTTTTCAAGTGAAATTTAACACAGAATTCATTCGTCAAGTAAGGGATTTTCCTTGAATCGCATAATTGAATAAAAACGAGAAAAAAAAGAAAAAGGTATTGCTTATAGTTGTTATTTATACATATATGCAAAACAATATCACAGCCTTGTTTTCAACTTGCAATTCCAAACCAAATTCCTCGCTTCATTAACCAATCAGAATGTGAGATTTTATTTAATGATGCAATTCAAGATAATATATTATTACTTTTCACCTTGTGCAAAAACAAAACATTTTCGAGGGCATTTCACAAAATTATTACACGACTCGGGCAGTCAGAGGGTCAATAACTAAAATTAACCAATCAAAATGCTCTATTGCCGGTCAATATTCTCTCAGTATTGGACCGGGCACTGCCCCGAATGGTCCCAAATGATACCACACTTGTGTCCCTTTGAACTTCAGTCGTATAATAAATCTCTTATTAACCAAGTTTGCTCGGGACCGTATTGGAAGAATATTGGCCTTCGGTCTTTTTTGTAAGGACCTCGCTGCGCTCGGTCCATACCGTCAAGACCTTGGGCCGATATTCTCCCAGTACGGCCCTCACGCTTGGTTAATAAGATATATGTATTATGCAATTATTAACCCTTGACAGCTGTAACTACCAGAAGTGATTGACCTGAAACTTCTCCCTACCCAGGACAACAGGTTGTGAAAATACTCAAACTTGCAGGTAAAAGTGTTGATCTTGATCTAACACTAAATTCTCATAACTAATTTTCAAGGAAATGTGTTGCAGCTAGAGGAGAGAATTAACAATCAGATCTATCAAGTTTAAGGGTACAGGGGCCATTCTAGAACATGCAGTGGCCTTGAGCAACAAAGCAAATAAAGACTGCATCAAAGATGGGGCTTCATACATATATGCCTCAAAAGTTGCTCTCAATATAGTGTGGCTGCTGCACATAGCAGTGAACATCAAGTGTACAATAAAGTTAAAAAGAAATTTCTACAATTGCAAATTCTTTATTATTGAATAACTTGCACATAATCAGGCTGTCAAAAGGCATCAGACCAACAAGCGACAGTCAAGACTTCTACTAAATGGTCCTGTTTCTTTACAACATTCTGAGCAACTCTGACATTGTGTCAAAGAATTATTTGTTTGCAACTGTGTTTGTTTATTACAAAGCTCCTGCCTTCTCTAACATTGGCTTCAGTTCTCCTTTGTTTTGAAGCCTTTGAACATCATCTCCTCCCCCAACAAATTCACCTCCAATGAACACTCTAGGAACCTGAAAAATACAGTATAAGTTTAATACTTTTAACATCCTGCATATGGCTTCATCATGTTAAAGAGCACAGGTAAATGTGTTCTATTGCTTCAGTAAGAACGGTATGGAGAATATGACTGTAAACTGATATAAGTATAGGTAACAACACGATTATGAGTGCTATCTGTACTCTTGTTAAAACTTAGCGATTGTATCACATGAAAAATGCATATCATCAAGACGTGAAGCCTTGGATTTCTTCTACGTTGTGAATTGGGACCACAGAGAATCTTGCTTCGCTAAAAAACTCAAACCTTTTTTTTTATATCAACAAAAAATGAAAGAGTCTTTGGATCTTCATGAGTCTCTCTGAACTGAGACCCTCGCGTTCTAAATGACGCAAGACTCGTGACTGCTCGACTGCGGACAGAAAACGTCGTCAGTACTAAAAATAAAATTACTGTAGAAAGCACACAAATATCTTTGAGTTTGAGGGACCGGAGAAGAAATCCTACACCCTTTCTTAGATGTTTTGGTAACCGATTCACCCTGGTGATGGGATAAGTGTATTTCAAAGGTGTTCGTGTGTTAAATTATATGCAAATTAATTCGATTAGTTCGCAATTTCGGTCGACGATAAAAACAGTTTCGCTCCGAAGAGAAGCGATTGCCATTAGATTTTCACCATGTAGTTCTTAGACTTGTAACACTTCAGTGAGAAAAAAGCAATGTTTTGAAGCATACCGATCTGGCTCCTGTGATTTTTTGGAGGGCGTCTTGGAAATCATCTCCGTCATCGCGTTCGTCCAACTCAATCAAGAGATAGTTGCTCAAACCAGCGGCCTTCAGCGCGTCTTTTGCCTTTTTACAGTAAGGGCAGTAGGTCTTGGAGTACATTACGACCTTGTTGTCCCTCACTTGTGCCTTAATGAACTCTGATTTCCCCGACATAATGTACTATTCTTCACCAATCCTTCTTCACAACTGTATTACTCTTCACGACTGTATTACTCTCCACGACTGCGACTCCTGTGACTCAATTTTTAATGAAGATATTCGAGAGCCCGCACTACCTATTTACAGCTGACAACAAATTTAGAAATTGATGAATCATGTTTGCTTGTCATTTGTGATTATTCAGACAAGTCACGCAATCTTTAAGCGTTTGGAGTTTTGAGTGGGTTTTCTCCTCTAAAACCGCGGACGTCATGATTAGAAGGGAAAATGTTTATCCAGTGAATACGCCTGGCCATTGGGTAATTGGTCAACTAAAAATATGTTCTTTGAGAAAAATGGCAGGAAAAAGTCGAGAAAAGTATCTTAGTTACAATCGGTTAGAGGCATTAAGTTTAGAAAATAAAGATCTTTAGAGACGATGTACACCATTTTACTATGACAACTAGAAGCAAGAGTTGTTAAAGAATTGAACTTTTTTTGCAAACAGGTCATCGATGAATCAATTGAACACGGAAAAAAAACTTAAGATTTGCGATCACCTGCACGCACATCCCGTGAAACTAAACTTATTACGATGTCATATTTTTGTGAAAGAAAAATAACTCAAGGAGTTAGGTGATAATTTTGGGCCTGATCCATGGGAGCAAAGTTCATTCTCACAAAGGACAAGGTGAGATCGATCCTATTTTTAACGAAAGTATTTGCTTCAAAACTAGGAGGGGTGTAGCTCGGGGAGTGATTTTGCGGGTAATTACAAATCAGCTGATTTGAAATTACGAGCAGGCGTGATTGATGCTCAGTGCCAAGTCACAAAGTCGAAAAATGCACAGTGTGTCAAGTTCCAACAATAATTTTCGGCTTAAAAGTCGGTAAGTTAACAATGCAAGACTTGCGTTCTAATACCGCTATTTATTGTTCTTTCATACAAAACACTGTGGTTAAATAGACACTCCACAACAAATACACACTAATTAACCATGGTATGATTGGAACTTTTACAGCTATCCTAACCAAATGCGAAGGAACATTAACTATGTTCCTGCTAGCATATATTTGTTACTTGATGAAACCAAAAACAGCTACAAACTAACCTTGTTCCTAAAAAAAAGATTCGTCATGTTTAACCGTGAATTACTAAGCTTGTTCACTTTTTGTAAGGACAATTTTGTTTTGTTCATCGTGTCGTTTTCCTGTTTCTAACTTCACAGACCTCACCATAACGTAGATGAAGATGAAAGAATGTAAGCTGAAAAAAACGGTGGGTTTCCCCTTTTTTTGCCCAAGTTTAACGATTTATCTAGTCTTCCCTACTTTTGAATCAGTTTGTAGCCGTACGAGTTAATAAATCATCTCAATACTAGGGTGAATAGCTACGAAAACAAATGGGATCTTCTTTACGGCAAACAATCTGATGAAGAGACATCAGTCACCGGTTGACAAGCACTAGTTGATGCAAGTGATTCTGTGACGTCATAAGGTCCACCTACTGCCGCCTGGCCCAGAACTTTGTCCAATCATTGTTTTGGATTTGCCGATCGCGGACACTGTAACTGCATATCCTACTGGCTGCATAAAAAGACTTCGTTCGATCTAGTTAAGAGCCTATTTTAGAAAATAACAAAATAATGATCTTCCAACTACGATGCTGTACTGAAAACCAAAATAGAATCCACACATGCCCTCTCTGATCTAAGATACTTCGACTTAACGTTTAATCAAATCCAAAAAAAAGTTCCTGAAAGTTCTGTTTTTAGGCTCATCACGCAACGCTCCTCTCCTCCTTGTGGGGAGGAGCGTTGCGTGACGAGCCTAAAAACGGCTGCGAAGGAGACTAATCGACTGAGACTCGTAAAACCAAAACAATTACGTAAGTACAAAGGCCGATCAGAAGAAAGGAAAGTTCCTTGGAGAGCCAATGAAAACTCAAAGAAAAACCAAGCAACCCTCCTAAAGCGCGGGAAAACGTGGGATGACCAAGTCATAATTGGCGTAAGCTATGAATCTGATTGGTTGAGGGAGTGGCGGAGTTTTCTGGACCAATCACAGAGAAGAGTAAAGGAAAACTAATGCATTCTGGGACTATTTTCGACACTCATTTGAAAAGTGCTCTTAAACTAAACAGCTCACAACACTCAGACCTCACTGCGAAGTGTAACATGTTCAGAAACATTCACTGATCATATTTCGCTTCAAACTGAAGGCAGACCATGGACCAACACTGTACAAGAGGCGTCGAGTACCCCATGCGCAACTAAACCACCACCCACAGGATCTCCGCTGGTAGAATACACCGGCCTCCAGTTCAAGGATCTTTAATTCAGCTGAGACGTCCAGGCAGGCATCACTGTCGGAAGGACGACTTGCTTCATACGACACAGTGATTGGAAGACTTCCACGTATCAGGTGCCCGTCACCATACACCCCGGCCCTTACAATCAATACTGATACAGATCCTTGCAAAGTGGCTGTTACTGATGCAGAAGGCGTTACCTGAAATGACAGTGTGTAAACTTATAAAAGCTTATTTTTTATTAATTTAATTATCTATTTGTATGATTTCATGAACTCTTTAAAGTCCCTATGACACCTATTTTTTTACTATTTTACATCAAAATAGAATGACTCTAGAACGTGTTTTGGCAACATTAGCGGTATTTTACCGTTTTTTGAATTTCTTATCAAGCTCTATAATCTGTAGATAAAATGTCTGGCCGGGCAAAGGGGGACTGGGCGCCGTCACGTCACAGTAGTAACCATGTGTGCTTATCATGCAAACAAGTGGGCTTTGTGATTTGTAATTTCTCTGGCTATTTCGGTGATAGTTTCGTGTCATTATGTCCGATACTTCTTGTTGTTCTGACGAAACTTTCTTGCTTCTTTGATAAACTTGGACTTACTACCATGACGTCACGAATATGTAGGTACCAGTACTCTTTAACGCGGTCAAAGAGATACGGAAAGCTTAAGTTCGCTACAATTTCGGACTTAAATCGCCTCGTAAACTAACAAAGACGCATCAGAATCAATCGCAAATCTTACCAGACACCCTCGACATGCTTCTATTTTTATAATTTAACGCTAAAAATAGGTGTCATGGGGACTTTAACTCTTTACCGTCTCGTACATCATCGTGGTTATTGCAGACAGAGACAGCGGTTTGTTATTCAAGTAATACTGAAGCCATTTCAATTTATTAGGACAACGGAACGGGCAAATTAGGCCACAATACTATACTAATATGTCAAAAATATGAACGGAAAGCAGAGGAAAACACGGCCGCAATGAACGATATATACTTCGATTTTTTCGGTTTTTTTTTAACTTGACTTTCTGAGCATTGATCTTTAAAAGACGTGGATCTTCTTTGTTGGTCATGAAGAGCACTTTTCGTTTGTGTTGTTTTCGTCTTTTGCTCACGACTTATTCAATCGGTACAGTGCTCAGAGTGTAGGATGAATGTCGAAAACCAAAACCCAAAATACTAGAAAATGAAATAATGTGAAATGATGAATCCCTTGTTCTATGGGTTAACATATATATTAGCATAATTGCTCTGATGATTATGGAGAAGCACGCGCTCTGATTGGTCCAGGAGGGCATCATCATATCTCGCTGGAATCACCTCGTGAAAGGTGATTCTAGCAGGAGCGCTAAAATCATAATGGCTACCTTGCGTTTTGTCAATGTTACTCCGGAAATGATGAATGTGATAAAGAAAATGCAAGAGCAAAAAGAGATGCTATTAAGTTTGGAACAACGCTTTTTAAAAGAATGATATGAAGTTTTTGCTGATTGAATTAAATAAACCTATCAAATTCTAGTGGAAACTGGCCCTTTATCCCGATACGAGTAATCAGAATAGTTCAAAACTTAAACGAATATTTACAACAGAATTCGAAAGCACCTAAGAAATATACTATCACAATTATTCAGGCTAAGTGAATATTGTTGAATAATCCCCTTGACTTCGTCTCGGAGATTATTTAGCAATATTCACTTCGCCTTAGGCGAATAATAGCTAAATATGAGCGGAAATTTTGCCTATCACTTGTATTGTTCCCGCCCCATCAGGGCTCGGAAATTCACTATGCAATTCGAAAAATTTCCGGACGAATTATGTTCCAAACCTTTTCTCAAGGTTTATATCTTAGGATAAGATGTGGAGAAGCTTAGAACACAAACACTTCTGCTCTCAGCTCAGACATATGCTAAGTTCAGGAGGTGCTTCTCCATAATGGCAAACGAAAGCCATAATTTATCGTCGGAAGCTAATCCTTATAGTAAGAACGACACTCATTTACCACTCCGCATTTTTTTGTTTTGCCAAGTCAGTAAAAAAAAGCCAGTGTCAGAACCAATGCGTTATACATCATGGTGTTTAAACGAGAAATACGATGTTGGAATAAAAAAAAAAAAATCGTAATCGATGGTTTAACATGCAACACGTCCAGATATTTCAATAATTATTTACTTTATATGTTAACCATCGATTGAGATATATCTACTCACCTTTACGTTTAACGAGGAATTTGAGAGTGAGCCTGGGTCCACCGAGATACTAACAGGTGTCGAAAGAATAAAATCCAGATCAAGACTGACGATCCCAAGTATCGGAATACTGTAACCCTGAAAAAAGGAAACAAAATAGTAAATGGTATAAAATGTACATCAACTTTTTAAAACAATGAGGTTATTACTTGGGCTTTCTGCGGAAAAGCTCAAGTTTAAAACTCGGTCGCGGTCGTCGTCTATCTTCCAAAAAGGCACTTCCGGCGTTTCTGCGCACGCGTTGTTTATCAGGCTCCGACAGTTGCTCTGACGATCTAAACAACTTAACAGTCCTGTAACCGCCGATTTTTGGTAACTAGTTGTGTTAACAGGTAAAACCCAAATTGGTTTTTTTTCAAACTTAAAGTCATTTCACCTTAAAATGTGGTTTTTAATAGGACGGTATGAATATTTATCAAAAAATTTGCGTCTCAATTTTACTTTCTAATATTTGCGTTGTAAAGTGACGATCTTTGTTCTACAGAGTTTTCTCCTGGTTGCAATTGAAAACGAACCGCTTAGTCTTCAATCCTAAAACGATATTTAGTGACTGCAAGGTCTCACTTCGTGATATTGCTCCGAAAGCTCCCAAAGAGTCACCCGTTACTCGATTTTCTTGCTGCTCCGTTACTCGTTACTTATAGGGAAGCCCAAGTGAAGGCCACTGCAACCTCCTGTCTAAGATCGAATCCAATTTCAGTTTTAACCTTTGCTGTGATATTGATAACAGACAAATTATATATTGCTGTGAGTTAGCTCCTTAAGAAAACTTGCCGAAGTAACCTCAATATTTTAAATTCAAGCACTTACAGTTTCGATGATCCGTCCGTTTATCTTCTTAGTTTCTTTCTTAGTGGTGTCAATGGATTCTCGGAGAAGTGGTGTTGTTACACTGGTTCCCAACTGCAGGGTTAAATCCACTTCAGTCTTGTCAAGCTTCAGGTGGTATAACTTTTTAATTGATTCGATGCGAATAGTGGCTTTCACTTGTATATCTATGCCTATAACTTTTTTCTTAAAGAGTGTGAACGTTTTCTGTCGAGGAGCACTAAGCAATTCTTGAACAAGATTTTGTCTGCGACTTCGGTGTCTTGAGTTGTGCGACGCTGTCGTCAGGTTTATTTCTCGCTCATCTTTACCAGCAAAGGTGGTGTTCAGTGCGGTTAACTCAACCGAAGTCTCGTTAAGAGGAGCCTCTCTCTCGGAGGTTTGAAACCTAATTTTTTGGCTAGATTTTGGTGCAGTGAGTTTGATGAAATCACGAAAATCAACATAATATGCTAGTTCCTCGTCCTCAAGGTAGCTTCTCCGAGATTTCTCATGATTAAGAAGAGTAACCTTACTCCTGAAAGAAACGTTCATCATGTTGGCTGAGAATCCTTTCTTAAACTGAATTGGCTCTCCGAAATTTAATCGTTTAGTCAAGTGGACCTCACCTTTCGTTACCATGCCACTGCGCTTATTAAGAACGGACGAATCAGTATATGACATGTCCAAGTCAATGTCAGATGTCATATTGGTGACATCCGAACGATTGAATTTATTTTTAATCAAAAGTTCGTCATTTTCAGATGTGTCTGCTTCTCTGTGCATTTTCACAATACCGGGAAACATGGAATGATTTTCAGGTTTTGGCTCAGAATTTGGATCTGGTTTCTCTCCGTCTACAAGTTCGTAAAGGCTGCGCTCAACAGCTGGGAGAAGCTGAGTAAGTATGGCTCGGGCATAACCAGTTAGCTCTGCGTCGTACGTTTGGTTTCCGTATAGTTCAAAGGTCTCGTGTACTTTGGTGGATTTTGACGTCTCCTTCACCTCAGACCTATTGAAAACACATTTAGACCCAATGAAAGCACCTGAATTAGCAATTGGCATGATACTTTATAGAAGAAGTGACGAGCAGCAAAAGAAGTAGGAGGAAGGGACGGGTGAGTGGGGAACTTCACCGTAGAAAAGAATATAGCTACTTATCCTGCTAACCCCAGACGACTTAAAAGCCAACTTTTGGTAGAAATGAGAAACCAAAAGGAGTTCTTGTGAAAATTTCGGCCACTGTTCTCTAATTGAGCAAAAACCTGACGTCTTTGCGTGTCAGTAAGATCTGATACCTGAATCCAAAGGGCGATGTATAAAAGATGTATCAAAGGCTTACAAAAATGAGAATCAGAAAAAGAATACTAATGTTAGACAGGATTCAATATCGCAATACGACCTGCCGAGTGTCAGTGAAGATTCTTGTCTAGGGAAATTGTGGTGAACGTTTTTATGAATATAACTTCACCGGTCATCTGATGACAATTCACGTTTCCTAACCATATATCTTCTTTGGATTATATGCACCCCAGGGTCAACAAGCTTTCCCGTCCCGAGCAGATCGACTGATCTAGCCCAATAGCAGTGGGCTAGATCAGTCACATATGACAAAGAGAAACGAAATTGTAATCTTATTTTAGAGGTATGCAAGAACGAAAAAAGAGTCTGAGAGTGAAAACAATCGAAAAATAAAATTGAAAGTTGGGTACCGTTTGTCAATGAAAGAAAAAATGATTTTGAAGAAGCGATTTTAAATTGCTCATAGGCATTTCTGGGTTTAACAGTAACTTTCACCGGTTTTCCGACTAAATTGTCTCCATCCCCCAGCCCCAACCCCCCCCCCCTTACAATCGGTAAGAGAGCTAAATAGTCCTTGATATTTTTTCAAACTAAAATTTCGTGACTTATACAAACTGAATCACAATTATACATTATTACTCTTGAGCACTGGGTGGGTCTAGATGCCACCGTATTTCAAGACCATTCGGAAGTTGACACCACAAACCACCTGTCAGTAATTGTTCGTCTAGCTCTCCGGATTATGAAACTATTTTACTTGATGGCCCAGGCTAACCGAACGGTAAGTTGAATAGGTTTCTGGCTCATCTATGATATTTATGGGAAAAAAATCACTCTCAGGTAGATCTAATTGCTTTCTGGTAATCCCGACATGACTTAGCAGATATATTCTAAGGACTATCTTGTTGCCTACCTTGAAGTGTGCTCAACCTTCACCAAAAAATATAACGATCTTCCTTGGGTCACGTTACCAATTGTTTCCAAGTTTTCTCCTTCGGCAGTAATGCTGATGATCTTAAAAACGAACCAATACTCTTCTGAAGTCTTGTTTATCACGTGAAGTGCAACGATGGTTCTCAGTGTCCCTGCGGAAAAATGGTTGAACTAGTTTAAAATAGAGTAATTTGGCTGAAAAAAATCCTTGTTGAGCTTAATTCGACTCTGATTGCCTGTATTCCTGAGGGAGGAAGCAAGGCATCAAGCTTGGTGAATGTGGTGTATTGACTGCACGCTAGAATGTTCTTTGATGAAACGGTTTATTTGTTGAACTTCAAGTTTTTACAACCGTGCCGAGCTCCTCTCTCTCACTTACTCACTCGGAAAATTACATGATTGACAAGTAACAAAACGACAACCGGAAGTGGTCACTACATTCTTCCACTTTGCATTATATATAAACTATACCGAAACTACAGCAAAACATAAAACCGACCCTGAGCATCTAGTGCAGGGTGAACAAACAGTAACATATGAAAACGTCCCTCATTGGGTCTCAAGAGGTATTAGACAAAGTCCTTGAGGTATGCAGGAGGTCGTCTGTGTCTCTGCGGGTTGCGACGAGGTCCACACCCAGCAGGTTTTGACAGAGAACTCTCCTTAGCTTCAGTAGGCAGAGCTGGGGGAGTTAGGCTGTCCTGCACAGGTCTACCAACTGTGACCTGGACGTCGGGCTCCAGCTTCTTGAAGAACGAAGAGTTTCGGGTGATGTTTTTTCCCCCGCCCTCTGCAGTGATCATCGTACCCTTGTGGTGAGTGATGACATACGGATGATAAGGTGTTCTGGAATTAATTCCAGAGGGGTCACACCTGACTAGAACTTTGTCTCCAGTCATGAGGTTGCTTGGCGTCACATATGCTTTCTGGTCAGCACAGCTCTTCATCTTCTCCTTAGCCAGCATTACTCAGTGTCGTATCGGTGCTGGGTCCTCCTCAGAACTGGGTCTGTCAGGAATCTTAACGCGCATGGGCCACCCGTGGCTGGTGGCTTGCCTATTGACGAGTGCGGTGTTGCTCTGTAGTTGCGAAGAATCTCGTGTAGCTCTTCTTTTTAGGGACATTGCTTCACGTTTGCAGCTTCGATCGCCTTCTTAACCGTGCGCATAAATCGTTCAGCTTCTCCGTTGGCACGTGGCTATTTGGAGGTTATCTTTCGATGGTCGAATCCCATGTTCTTTCCAAAGGACTAGAACTCTCTTCCGTTGAACGGCGGGCCATTATCAGCGAGACGTGGTATGACGACTGGTGCAGATACTGACGGTATGACCTCTACAATAGGGTATCTGGAATAGTCGTCGTAGAAGGAAGAGTAAGTATCCTCCACCAGACAGTTCCCTAAAATCTGCACTAATCTGTTGCCATGGTCCCTCTGGCAGCGGTGACATGTTAAGGGGCTCGCATTTGGTTTCTGGGATCGATACTTGGCATGCAAGACAGGACTTCACTTTCTTCTCTACTGTGTCGTTGATACCTGGGAACCACACCTTCTCCCGAAGCAGTGACTTTGTTTTTGCAATGCTCTGATGACCCTCGTGTGCGAGATCAATTACTGTCTGTTGTAAGACTTTGGGGAAAATGATCCGTCTTCCTCTCAAGAGTACACTCGAGGAACTGCAAATGGTCAATTCTTCTTTTACCCGTTCAAGAGCTTTCTACGTGTTTTGGTTAATGTCGAGTCGCTTAGACGGCTCAAACCAGTTGCAGGTACGCACAGCATCAATGACAGCTAGAAGGATTGGGTCTTTCATAGTTGCCTGCGTAATGTCCTCTAGCTTGAGTGCGTTGGGCTTGGTAGCGCGTGTGATGTAGTCCACGAACTCTTCTGTCACGCGTTGCTGTCGACTGCTGGAAAGCGTTGACTTCTAAGGGTGTCGGGACATATAGTCAGCCGGGTTTCCTTCTCCTTGTTCGTACACGACTGTCACTTGGTATGGCTGTAAGCGCAGTGTCCACCTCTCGATGCGAGGTGGTGGTTTTGACCGGGGATTGTTGTATATCGTAAGTAACGGCTTATGATCTGTGATGACAGTTACCTGTCTGCCATAGACGTATAGGTGAAAATATTCACATCCCCATACGACAGCAAAGGCTTCACGCTCAGTCTGACTGTAGCGCTGTTCTACGGGAGTCAAGGATCTGCTTTCGTACGCAACCACGTGCTTGTCGCTAATGATGGGCTCACTGGTTTGAGCCAGGATAGCCCCAAGCCCAACGGGGTTTGCATCGACGCTGACTTCGGTGTTCCTGCTGGGGTCGAAGTAAGCGGTTACAGGTGCTTCCATAAGGGCGGTCTTGAGCTGCTGAAGGGCGCGATCTTGCCTTTGGTTCCACTCCCAAGGCATGTTGTTTTGGGTTAGCTCACGGAAGGGCTGTGTTAGCGTTGCGTAAGCAGGAATGAATCTGGAGCAGTTATTGGCCATACCAAGAAGACCGCGCACTTCTGCGACGTTAGTTGGTGGTGGGAGATTGGTTATCGCCTGGACCTTCTTTATATCAGCAGAGATGTCTTTACTAGAGAACACATAACCAAAGAACTCGAGGCGATGCTGTGAAAACTCGCATTTGTCGCGGTTTAGGGTTAGGCCCTTCTCCCGGAGGCGCTGAAAGGTTTCTCGGTCGTGGTCTTCCTGTGTCTTTCCGTGCACTAAGATATCATCACTCAGGTTGAGCGCTCCTTGTATGTCGCTCAAGGTTTCGCGGATGGCATTTTGGAATATTTCGGCTGCACAGACGATTCCGAAGTTTAGGCGCGTATACCGCCTCATTCCGACGTGGGTGCTAAACGTTGTGATGAATCTAGATTCTGGGGCGAGTTCTAGTTGATTGTAGCCTTGATTCAAGTCAAGCTTACTGAAAACTGTGGCTCCGTTCAACTCAGCGATGATTTCTTTGATCGTTGGTTTGATGTGTCGTTCACGTTGGATCGCACTATTTGCCTGTCTCGTGTCAACGCACATTCTGATTTTTCCAGGCTGCTTGGGCTTGGGTGCTACAACAACGGGTGAAACCCATGGGGTCGGTCCATCCACGCGCTCCATAACGCCGTGCTGCTCGTCTCTTTCTAGCTGCTCTTCGAGTTGCTTCCGGCCATGAAGTACACGTCGGTGAGATTGTGCTGATGGCTGGACGCTGTCGTCGATCTGCAGATGTATTTGGTAATCTTTCAGCTTTCCAAGGCCTTTCAACAAATCGTCATACTCCTGTACCAGCTGATTGATCTCTGGTCTGGATTTAGACACCAGTGGACTTGTGATCGATATGAGCCCAAAGTTCTGCGAGGCTTGCCAGCTCAGAGGGGATCCTCCTGCTCCTTCGGCGACGTAAATAGTCTCCTGAGATATGGTCTCGTTTTCAGTTGTTACGGTTACTTTAAACTTCCCGAACATACTCAGAGGCGTTTTGGACTTGTAGGGGTATACTCGAGTCGTGGTGTCGCTCAGGCGTGGTCGATCCTGAAGTGAACTGAGGTCCTTCTCGTCTAGGATGGTGATACCAGATCCTGAATCGGCCATCAGAGTCAGCCAGGTGCCAATGATCTTGACCTTGAACTACGGCTGCTTAATGTTCTTCCCGTTAACACTGTGGATGCTTAGATGAAGGTGTTTTCGTCATCGCTGTCACTGGATTCATCCAAGTGCTCGTCGAGTGTGCTGACTGTTACCCGTGACTCTCGATTGTGAGATATTGCCTTTGGTTTGCTGCTACAGACTGATTCGAAATGTCCCAGCTTGCCGCAACTTCGGCACTCTTTCTGATAGGCCGAACAACATCGCATGCCGCCATCATGTGGGTAAGCGCCACCGCAGTATCGGCTTGTTGTTGTTCCTGAGTGTAATCGGGAAAATCCGTGTCCCGGGCGTTCCTTCTTGTCGCGGGGGGGTCTACTCTAAGACTTTCGCCGAGTTACTTCACGGTGTTTATCGTGTTTGTTTACTTCTGCTTTTGGGTTTTCCAATTATTTGACTTGTGTTTCGGCAAGCTCCAGGGTTTTGCCGTAATCGAGGAGTGCATGTAGGGTAATTCCAGGATCACTGAGAGCTTTTCGGCGCAGCTTGGACGATGAACACAGTTGAATAATCTGGCTTTTTATTTCTCGGTCGGCATCAGCGAATTCGCAGGTTTGTGATAGGTGTTTCAGCCTGGTTTAATAGATCATGAGGTCTTCTCCTGGGTCTTGTTTTGCCTGCATGAACTTGTATTTTTCATAGGCCACATTAGTCTTCGGCGTGAAGTGGTTTATGAGAGCCGTGATTGTTTTCTCGAGCGGGTCTTCGTACATACATACATACATACATACATACATACATACGTACGTACGTACGTACGTACGTACGTACATACATACATACATACTTTAGTTGACCACTCCTCATGGGGGCTTTTCAGGGCCAATTCCCACCCCAGGGGAGGACATCCACGACACTTTAATCTCGTGCGTACGAAATTAACGTCTCCTACCCCTAACCCTGCAGGAGACGGGGCCTACGGTTTATTCATCCTTATCCGAGAAGACTAGAATGTCTATCCATTTCTTGATTATAGAAAGGTAGCAACGTCTGCTCCTGCAACGGCGTCGGGCAGCGTTTCAACAATATCGTTGACCTCTTCGCCTGCATAGTGTAACAGAATAGCCTGCTGTCGCTTCTTGTTGGTCACATTCAACGCTACAATAAGGTTGCGGAACCGTGCGATGTACTTTTACCACCGAGTGGCAAGTGTTCCTTGATTTTGAGAAAGGTCGAATGAGGGAAACGGTGGTAGGGTGCTCATGGCTGTGTAAGCTGTCGGCTTGACTCGGGTTGCGTTGATTCTGTGTTCCTATCCACTAGAGTGGACTTTCGTTTTTATTACTCGTCGCCAGTGTAGTATATTGACTGCACGCTAAAATGTTATTCCACGAAGCGGTTTATTTGTTGTACTCCAAGTTTTTACAACGTGCCGAGCTCCTCTCTCTCTCACTTACTCACTCAGAAAATTACATGATTGACAGGTAACAAACGACAACCGGAGGTGGTCATTACAATAAATATGCAACTTTAATATCATAACAACAAGTTCATTCTTTGACAGCCGAATTCTGTGCCTCGATAGTACTGGGCCTTTTTCGCTGTCCCATTCTCGAGCCCAGTGCCTGTTTGGTCTCTCCAACATAGGTTTCCCTGCAGTTCTCATCACCACACTTTATCCCATGAACCACATATGCCTCTTAACTTTGTGGGCTTATCCTTTACCTTTACTAACTTTTGCCTTAGGGTGTTATATGGCTTGAACGTGGTGGTGAAACCGAAAGATTTAAAGACCGACTTCATAGCATCAGAAACATCGGTCACATAAGGGACAGTTATCTGAAAGTTCCACGATCCACTCGGTCCAGACAGACCTTTTATCATATTGTCAACTGGATGACTGATACAATTCATAGCCATAGTTTCAGTCATAGTGAAGGAAGTAAAATAAAGAGAAGTGTTATGATTCAAAACTTGAAATTTTACTTGAAATTTACTCGGTAAATAAAGCATTAACAATTGTCTTGTTGAAAGAAAAACTTTTCATGGATTACGAGGTACAAAATCGGAGGTTCTAGTGCCTTTGGTGGGAGTCTCGATTTAAAAGACACCAAAAGGCCATTCCAAATTTGCAGCCCAGTTCTAAGAGAACACGTCGAGATATCAGATGGCGAGAAGTGAACCCCTAGGACTCAATGAAAACCATGGATACCTTTCATAAACAACATCTACGGCACAGCTCTATGTTAAGAGTCAAGAATAAAACGATTTATTATGAGAAATAACATGAAATGGGAACATTAAATGCGAATTGTTAAGTTAAAGAGGAACCAACTGTCTTTATGTCACCGCCAGAAGTAGATAATAGAAATCAGACTAAACTGTGAATCAACCTATAATGGAATAATAAACAACTTTTCACTGAGTTTGAGGTGGCTATTGGTGGAAATTTGAGTGCCTTTCAATCCTCCAAACTGTCTCACAGACTGTCATATCAAAAACTAGAAAGAGAAAAGTTACCTTCCCAAATCTCGACTAAGAAGAAATGGACAGTACTTTCCAAGAAACTTTGAAGCTAAATTGGGCAGCGTTACGAATGATCAGCTGGTGCTGAACAAATTAGATTTCTGACTGAAGTAACCTGACCATATGGCAGTATGAACAAAACTTACCGAAGTGGCTTGACCGTAAAATAATTCACCTCACAGCTAAACTGGATTATTATGCAAAAGGAGTGCACTTAGTCTGTTGAAGAGTCTGTTTCGTCAACAGTCGATAGTAAATTGATATGTCAAACGCCGAGGTGAATTCAGAATTCAGCTCAGCTATTGTACATGTGTACGGATATGCTGGATTTAGCGTGTTAACGATTGATTGGGTAAAAACAATTCGTCGAGGCCGCATTAGATACAACACCTCGAGGGCGAGATAGACCACACACGGAAAAGAGACAGAAACAGAAGACTTAGAATGATCGCAAGACTATTTAAATCCTGCATTCTTTATGTTTGCATGACCCGACTGATTTTTGCGCAAATTTGACTTCTTTACCAAAAATTTGATTTGTATCCGACAAGATTCCATTCATTTAAGAGCAGCTATGACATTTTTAAATGATTTTCATTTTAATTGCCTGCTTGTAATGTTTTATGAAAGTATTTCCACTAATCTAATCTTGTGAACGGCAAAATGTGTCTGAAACCTAACAAAATGCATACTTGCCTAATCTCAGCTCAAACATAACATTTTTTCGAAAAATGAAAGGCAGTTCAAGAGAATACCTAATGTTTAATTAGTAGCGAGATCAAATACCTCTCTGAAGCTCTCCACTCCGTACTTCGAGGACTTGCTCGACTCGATACACCAGAGCTTCACCGGGTTCCAAGTTAACTTCCACTAAGCGCTCCGCAGTAAACTGCTTTTTTCGAGTCAACAAAGTTGCTGTTAGAATGGTGCCACAAACCACGAGAGAGATAACGGCAACGATAGCGGTGATCCGCCGAATGCTCCATTTTCTTGAAGCAGGTTTCACTCCTTCAGAACTATCTTTGACATGAACGTTGACTTCATCCTGATGGTCCTCCTTTTTCTCTGGTAAACCATCCATGATCTAGGAAGCTGTGGGACTACTGAAGGTTCAGTGTATTGCAAGGCCCTTGAAATTGAAGAGGAAATATCATGTTTTGTCGATAATCTCTACTAGCACTTTTTTCAAAAGTAAACTTAATTAAGCTCTTAGTTTGTTTGTCCAGTCCTAGGTCGCGCCTTTAGATAAACAAGCTGTTCGCGTCATACAAGAACGTAGGAAATCGCAGAATGCTCTATACTTACTTCATTGAGGATTTCGAAACTATTGAGAGCAGACGTCGATATTTAAGCCCGAAAAATGACGAAGTGCTTCTTTAAAGAGAATAAGACAAAGTGAAACCAATTAGTGATAACTTTTACGCTCACAACGTGTTCTCGAGGTTCAGTGATCTGGTGCCGAAATTACTGCGCGGGAACGAGGCTACGTCTACCACGACTATGTTCTTGTTTTTCTGTTCCTTGAGGTTTCTTTTGTAAGAATATGCAAATATATTTGCTTTCTTATCTTGGCTCATTTAACCGTAATCAGTCAAGGATTAAGTATTCTACATTGTTCGCTTGTTAATCTCTTCGTTTGAAACGAATTGTACCTGCTACACATAACTTTCATGTGAGTGAATTAAAGTTTACTTAACGTTGTCAAAGTTTTAAAAACCTTTTAGTGAGGTTGTAATACTTCATCTGCGATAAAGAATATGGGCTGCTTTCTGTAGTCAACAAACACTCGATGAATTGAAAAACGAAAGTTAATCTGGCTTTGTCGCAACGCAAATTAATTACGTCTCTAAATAACAGCACCCTGCGGGTACTATGCAAATTTTTGGACTGAAAACTATTAAATTGGCTTTGTTGTGATTTTTCGTCCATAATCTGGCGCTGCAAAATGACATTTTTGATGTACTTTGACCCATTAATCAAAATTATCTTTCTAACTTCTTTCGCTCTACATAAGTGTGAAAATCTCGTGGTTAACTTGAGAAGAGGCTTAAATATCGAAATTTACAAGCAAGGCACTTCCAGAGATTTTAAATAAAATGAGGCCGTAAGTACTTATAATGCGTTGATCAAATGTCATACCGACGGGTGGACGTTCTGATTGTTTTTGTTTTGCTGAAAAAGTAATGAAGACAGGTTTCTGGGTTACGTCAATTAAGAGAAAGTGATTTATTTTCTCTTGGTTACGTTTCGTTGCACTCATCCAAAATATTTGATCCTTGAAGAAAAGTCAACTCCAATGACAGGAAGACTTCAACTGAAAACAGAGATTGTAAAGACCTTTTTCAGCTTGAGCCAAGGAATCCATGTGAAATAATAAGCAACCTGCTTTGAAGTATTGATATTTGTTGTCCTACTAAACATAGGTGTTCTTTCGAACAAAGGGGGTGTGTTTCTAAAGAAACTGTGGTGCTGCGTCGGTGGGGGCAATAGGGTATTTTGGTTATATCAGCTAATAAGTTGAAATTGTAAATTTGCCACCGTAAAGAGTTAAAAAGCTGACTTTTCGCTCGTAAGCCCTTCGTCAGAGCGAATGGAGGAATTGTAGGTTGCGTGTGGGTTTATATGCAGAAAGTGGAGCTACGCCATTGGTGGGAACATAGTGACGAGAAAAACACGAATAATTTAGCAGAATGAAAAGCATTTGTTGATAACTGTGGGGTTAAGAGTGCCGATTTGAAAGATAAACTTTTCTTCAAGAGTTTTGCGGCTTTCCGAGCCACCTAAATGTAAGGAAAGACTGCAGATTGTCATATGCTGCTTAGAATGATTAGGCAGATTTAAGTGTCTTGCGACTGGTTTTGATGCGTCCTTGTCATTCCTTTCTACGTCGCGAAGGCGTTCTCGGAGTCGGTCAAATAATCGTCTTCCTGTTTTGCGGATGTATATCTTTTTGCAATAGGTGCAAGTTATGTGATAGATGAAGTTCGGCGTTGTGAATGAAAGGACTAGTTTTGCATCGCGCGCGAGCGCATTTAAAATTGTCGAGTTGGTCACTAGTTTGGAACGAACTTCTAACAAGAAAATTGTCTATGTTTTTGTCGCGTTTAAATGAGATGAGTGGTGGTTGCGAAAAGATAGTACCAGTCTCTGGATCGTTTTGAAGTAATTAAAAGTTTTGAAGAATAATGGATTTAACTGCGTGGTTGTGGGGGTGAAATGTGAGAGTGAATAGAATGCGGTCAGAATTTCCCTTCTGTGACGTTTGTAGTGTTGACTATCGATCAACAAGTTGGGCGCAGTGGTGACCCTCTTGAACGACAGAAAGAGGGTAACCACGTTTTTCAAAAAACTGGCACATTGACTCTGATTTGTAGAAAAAATCAGATTCATCACTACATAAACGACGAAGTTTAAGAAACTGTGAAAATAGAAAAGAATTCTTGACATGAGAAGACGAATACAACAATGAATGAAGATGAATACAAGGTGTTCTTTCGTTGAGTTGAGTTGATATACTCAGAATATCAAGTAAGGAAATTACATAGCGAATCAAAATAACATCTTTAACATTTTCATTGATTTTTTTATAGGGATTTGTGTTAAGGAAGATGGAAGAAATCACGGTGTGATTTCATCTTGTTACGGTCTCGTGAAGCTCCTTCTCCTTCAATTCTAGGAAGTACTTCTCGTTGAAAAAGAGTTGTATCTGCTACTCATAACTTTCATGCAAGTGAAATTAAGTAAGATACCTACTGCTGCCAAGTTTTGGAAACTTTTCGCGTGGTAGTGATTTATCATCCGCGATAAAGAATACTGGCTGCTTTCTGTAGTGAACAAAACCCTCGATGAACTCGAAAGCGAACACTTATCAAAACTCAAACAGTGTCCTGTGGTGTGCCCGAAGGGTCAGTGCTTGGACCACTTTTATTCTTAATTTATGTAAATCATATTCATAATTGTTCAAAGCTTTTAGATTTCCATTTTTTTGCAGATGATGCAAATTTATTCTTTCAACATAGGGACATAAAGATACTTGAAAGCATGATTAATTCTGAACTTGAGAAAGTTTATACCTGGTTATGTGCAAATAAGCTTTCATTAAATATTGATAAGTCAAATTTTGTTATTTCCGTCCAATTCAAAGAAAATTTTCCCAAACAGGTAATGTTATCTATAAACAATAAGAAAACATGACTACTATGGTATCAGAGGTGTTGTTAAATTTTACCCAGGTAACTTCCATAAGATACCTTGGAGTTTACATAGATTATAATATTAGTTAGAAGACGCACATTACTAATACTTCTAAAAAAGTCAAGAGAAGTATAGGCATTCTGTCCAAGCTCCGTTATTTCTTAAGTACTAAAACACTACTTAGCCTGTACTATGCTTTAGTTGAGCCTTTTTTAAACTACTGCATATTTGTTTGGGGTAATACCTATCAGACAGCTTTGCAACCTTTCTTGATATTACAGAAGAGAGCCTTCAGAATAATTACTTTCTCTAGTTATAACGAACATTCAAGTCCTTTATACAAAGATCTAAATGTTGTGAAGCTGTTTGACATTATTACCTTTCAACTTGCAGTATTTATGTATAAGTTTCACAAGAAACTCTTACCTCCAGTATTTGACCCTTATTTCAATTCTGTTAGAGTGTTACATAATTATAATACCAGAGTATCTAGCAAAATGACTCATACTATTCCAAATGCCAGAACAAATTATGGAATCTTCAACATAAGATTTCAGGGTGCTAAAGTCCGGAATGGTACATGTGAAGACGTAAAGCTTCTTCCTCTGAAACGTTTTAAGAAAAGCTTTAAGCTAATTCTTCTTGATAAATATTAATAATTTTTCTGGCTTTCCATTTGTTTTCTACTCTGATTTTCCTTGCTTCCTTGACCTTGTTTTGTATGATGAATGAGTGTGTGTGTGTGTGTGCGTGTGTGTGTGTGTGTTGTGTGTGTTGTATCTGACCCAAATAATTACATTACATAAATCACCTAAGTATAGCTGCCCTTTTTTTCTAGCCCCTAAGGTTATTTGGGGCAGCTAGTACTCCTTTATATTCTTGTCAATTTATCATTATTTTTACCAGTATTTTTATGTTGGGTACAAATAAAGTTGTTGTTGTTGTTGTTGTCTGCATATATGGATAATAACAAAGCGCAAAACTGACACGATAACCGCGGATTAGATTAGCTTTATATCAGCGCGGATGAAAAATCTGAATAATATTGCAAAGGGACCGACACTAACTTGAAAAGCCCTAGCAAGTCACGTATCGTTGAAATATTTTTTTGCTACAGTTCTCTTCGTTAACTCAATAGGACTTGAAACAAACACGCTTGTGATCAGTCAAGGATTACAATTGAGGCGAATCATAAGCAGTTACAAAATTTGAAAAGGGAGTGGGGACGGGATTACAGTACAATACAATAACCTTTATTTAACGAAAGTGACGTAATTAACCCAGTGAGTTATCTAAACTTACGGCATTCGCAGCTGTACAAATTACATATATGAAATAATAATAATGACTAATCAGCAATACGATTTGATACTAGAGAAACTAAAACTAGACAATTGTATGCTTTAATTTCTTAAGATCAGTGTCAAGGTATTTAAAAAGGGTGTCAAGGTATTTAGGCAAATTTATGTGCGCTGTTCAGAATTAGACGGCGGGAAAGGAACTTGAAGATTCAAAGCGCAAGCTCTGGTGTGCAAACTAGTTGAACGAACAGAAGACAAGAAATTAACATTTTATGTTATTATTGGCAAAGAAAGTATAGTTTTCCCAGTCTATTCAAGCTCGTTTCAGAATTATTTTCCAAATAGCCATTAGAGTTCATTCGATAAGTTGATACACACAGCAAATCTTGTCATAAAACCGAAAATTTTCATGAAACAATATTTCAAATACGGGGCTAGAAAGCGTGGTGAAACTTCACCTTTGTTGCTGAACTGGTCGATCTTTCGTCTCTTTGAAACGGGAGATGACAAAACGCGGAGCCCTACTCCATGGAGTACCTGGATGGAGTAGCCCTAAAAATCATGTATTAGTCAAATAAAATACATTATGAACAAGGTGAATCGTTTAGATGTACATATCCTGATATATTTTGAGCTTGTCAGCTCTCCGATTGTTGCAGTTCGATGTAGTACACGAGTTGACCGCCATCTTGAAATTAACTTAAACTGCTGACAACTTCCAACGGAAAGCTTTAATGTTGCTAGCATCCATGAACGTTATCGTTAATAGGCCGACTACCATCTATTTTCATATGATCTTCAGAGGCCAAAAGGAGGGACAACCTTCATTCTGAAACTGGTTTTACATCTTCCAAAATACCTGTTTATGTGTGGCGTCTGTAAGAAGTGTGGCGCTCCATCTAGTAACACATGGCCTCATGGGTTTCTTAAATGTGCGAAACGATGAGGATACAAGCTTACATTTGTAGGTTGAGACTTGAAATGGTAATCCCTATCTTTAAACTGAGCTTCTCCACACCCATCTATCTGTAGCGCAATAAAATTGAGGTGTGTAAACAAACCAAAAAAAACAGTGACGGGTCGGCGAATAAATCCGACTGGGGTTGTTGATCTTGCAAATGCAGTAAGCTTAAATATTTTACCTCGCGCAGAAATCGAAACAGTGGGTTTTGTTCATCACATGGAGTTGTTTGTCTTCTCGTCAAAGGACTCATTACACAGCGGTAAAACCAAAATGGAGGAACCAGTAAGACTGAGAGCCTTAGTCACTGTCCCCAAAAAACTGGATTGTATCGAACTGTGACATTCGGAGAGCTGGTAAGCTCAATATATTTTAGGATATGTACATCTAAACGATTCACCATGTTCATATAATATTTTATTTGACCAATACATGACATTTTGAGGTACTCCATTAAGGCACTCCATAAGGTACTCCATGGAGTATGGCTCCGCGTTTTGTCATCTCCCTTTTCAAACCGTCGGCTAATCTATCAAAGCGAGCGCCGCATTCATCTTAGAATGAAAAGTTCTCTGGCCTAATTTGAACTAATCTAAAACTCGCTTGAAAGGAGTTGTAGTTTTATTATCCCTAAGTGTAACTGAAATAAAGCAAACTTACCGTTGTTAAACTTTCAGACACCTCTTAGCAAGCCAGTGCCCTCCGTGATCAAAAAAGCGCTTGAGAAAAGCTCGAAAGCGAAAGCACACCTGGCTTCGACAGCAAACATGCATATGAATGTTTGCTGTCGAAGCACGTTGCCATGACAGCATTTTTTTCTGGTCTAAACAGTTTAAACTCATACTTCAAACATGGCGTCTTTATCGATATGCTCACTCGTTTCTTTCTTTTCTGGAGAGCGGAAATCGCTTGATCGCGGAGAAAACCACTTCAAATCCGACCATGTCCAAAGCTTTATTTATTCCAGGGGAGTCATCAAAGGTGAAGTCCAAGCAAGCATGAAAAATAAGGACTACAAAGTCACAGTAAGTTGCCAATTTGGGATCACAACACGTATGTTCAATTCGAAGAACTCCCAACCCCGATTTCACCTCCAATTTAATGTTTATATTGCGGAATATATATTGCAACTTACGTGTCTGTTTCGAATTATCTTTTTATCAGATTTATCTCGATGAAAACCTTGAAATAAAAAACACAGAATGCGAGTGTCCTCGCGGCGAGTTCAAGTGCAGTCACGCGGCAGCCATATTTATTTATGGCATCCATAACCTTAGCAGGACGGACCTGGAATGCCAATGGAAACGAAAGCGAAAGGCAGAAAGCGTACAGTCTGCAAGCCAGATGTTTCCAGCGCCACCGAAGAAGAAGGATTACAGCCCTTTGGCGCGCGATCCTAGCCGAGAAGATCGGATGTGGCTGTACAGCGAACTAAAGCGCTATGGCAAATTTACAGGGACCTGCTGGATCTTGAGTCCCGAACCACATCCTGCTACCCCTCTCCCGATCAAGACGATTGAGGATATCATTTACTCAGAAGGTTTCCTTATGGCATCTACGAAGGAAAAACAATTAGAGTACTTGATTGAGAATGCCAAAGTAGAGGAGAGAACCATAAATGTTGTGAGCACCCTCACGGCTGGCCAGCAAAACAGCCCTGCATGGCACCAAGCTCGTAGAGGCCGCCTGACTGCCAGTAATTTTGGCTCCGTCCTCCAGGCAAAAAGAGTTACACCGTCTCTTATCAAGCGACTACTTGGGGAATACAACTTGAGTGGAGTTAAAGCAATTGCATGGGGACAGGACAATGAGACTGAGGCCCTGAAATCCTTCACCAACATCACAAACTTTACACCTGTACAGACCGGCCTTTGGCTACACGAGTCGGGAGTTCTGGGTGCTTCCCCTGATGGACTTGTGGGAGACGACTCGGTGATTGAGTGTAAGTGCCCCTACACACATCGAAATGCGACAATCAAGGAAGCTTGTGGGCACAAAGACTTCTACTTGGAGGAGAAGGAAGGGAATTATACGCTGTCTACCACACATGTTTACTGGCATCAGTGTCAAGGCCAGATGTTCCTGACAAAGCGCAAATTCTGCTACTTTGTTGTATGGACCACAAAGGATAGTGTAGTTATCAAGATTGAACGAGATGAATCTTGGGAGCACAATATTACTATCTTGAGTGATTTTTACTTTCATCAACTATTCCCAAAGATTACCGAGGGAGAACTTTGAAAAGTGGTGCACAGATGCTGGACATAATCAGAGTGTGGGGGGGGGGGGGGGGGAGTGGGAGCTAATGTAAATAGGCAGTAGCTAATGTTAAAAGGTATTTTTTTAAATTTCATACATTAATTTCTTAATATAACATTACATATTCTACACTCAGATAGAGACACAAGATAAAGAACCCACATTTTTCCATTTAGCATAGTAACTTAATAATAAATTACATTCTTCCTGAAAGCAAGCTTAAACAATTTTTTTTTGCAACCAATGGCTACTGGTAGCTGGTAACACTTATCCTGGTTACTCAACAGGGCCCAGGTACATAAAACTTATGCCACACTTAAGTAGGCTTGCATAGCAATGCAAAGGGAAGGGGTGAGAGCCAAAACAAAATCCATGCAGCACAGGTTTTTTTTCTGACTACCTCTCACCATCCCTTAAGCTAATTGAAGTGTGGCTTTAGTTTTATACACCTGGACTCAGGCTCCCAGCTTCACAGACACAAAAGTAAAACCTTTAAGCCAGCACGACTTTCACACTTGGAACTACTGGACGAAAGAATTCCATACTGGTCACATGCCCCTGACCTGGATTTAGTTGAAATGACAATTTAAGAATGTCACTGGTTTTCATTATAATCTATTTTCACAGAACACATAGTAGTTTGTATTAATGAACATAAAGGAGATGAATATCAGAAAAATGTAAAACTGACCACATCATATTTTTGACCAAAGCTATGTCAATACCATTTGATCTGTTACAGTAGGGCTTCTAGTAATACAAAAATAATATTAAAAACTCATTGTACTATAGTTTAGTTGAAAAAAAGTTCTATTCAGTCAAATTCAAAGTCTTCGCAGCCATCCTTGATCAATGGATACTGCAAATTAACAAGAGCTGAGCACAGTTGGCATAGCTTGTCAGAATGGCACCTCAAAAATGCTGGGATGAAGCCAAGGATGCGAAAACTCTTAAGTCTTGCATTTGCATGCTCTACGTGGATGCGACATCGAGCTATTGATTTTGTCGCCCTTGCCTCACTCTCTGTAAACTTTCCATTGTTGAGAAATGGTGGTATGTTCACTGAAACACCTCTTGGAACTACATCGCTGATGAGAAAACCTTTGTCTGCCAGAACAAGATCACCAGCACTCAAATGTTTACAAAACCCAGACTCTTTAACCATGACCTTGTCACTGACTGAGCCAGGAAAAAGATCACTAACATAGGTTATAACTCCATTTGGGGCAACCCCTATAATGACTTTGAAAGAGTTCATTCCCCTGTAGCTGGAATATGTAGCATTCTGCTGGGACATGAGCTTAGGTGCAGCAATTTCAATGTCTGTACAATCAATCACAATGCGGCAACTGCTGTACTCAGTGAAAGAAGATGGCAAACACATCTTGTTCTTTTCTCTAGATGGCACAGTTGTCATGATGTCTTTGAACAGGAGAGAATGCAGAACATGGACAAAAGTTAGTACTATGTTAGCAACAGTTGCAACACTGCATGAAAACAACTGGGCTAAATGTAGATTGGTATAATTTTGTTTCAGTTTCATCAGAGTGATAAATATCTGGTCCTCAAGTGTGATCGCCTCAACCTTCCATCCAGCATAATAGTTTATTTCACCCTTGAATCTTGAAACATATCCCACAACAATATCAAAAACATCCTTAGTGGGTAGACCTGTCTCCATCCGTATCACCTCAGGGCTCAAGCTCTTAGCAGAGTAGTGTGCACTATAGTAACTTGACACTTCCTTGTGTTTAGCAAGTTCTGTTGAAGTCATATCAAGCTCTATTGACAGCAGAGCTTCTTTGGAACTTGTCTTTTCCTCTTGTGAGCATTCAGTGGAACATGGTTCAGAGTTCTCTTTAATCTCTTCAAGCACAGATGCTACAGTTGGTAATTTCGTGGGCTCGGCAGACACTTTCCGTTTTTTCTTGGGGGTAGGTGTACTGGGAGGTGTTGGTCCTGTACCTGGCAGCAAGTCCAAACTATCAAACAGCTTGTGCCTGTTTCTGTCACTGATGGTTGGCATATTTTCTTTTCGCCCATCTTTAAAGTGACAACTGCAAAGTCGCGAATGTTTGCTGGGCTTTCTATCTCCTCTCCTATAACAGAAACAGACAGAAGCAGTTACTATATTTCCCAAAGTTTAGTTGGTCACATGCTTAACCTTGAAGTCTAAGACGTGAATGCGAAGCGAGTATTTCTCTGAGCTTGTTACTTAATACTAGTTAGTGTAAAAGCTTTGATACTCACAACTATCATATAGTTTTTTAGTAACTAAATAATCTTAGATCAAGACTGAAGACAAGGAAAGGCAAAGCCGCGAGAAAAGAAATAAGACAAGAAAGAGAAACAGCTAATCGTGAATCAGTTTGAGATAAAAAAAAAAACAGCTATTTCTAATCGATGGTACAGCATCGAAATATATATTTTTCGAAAAATACTCACCTTACAAATGATATCCACTTATCATAGAGTGTTTTATGTTTTTTCTGGTCTGGAAACGAAAAGAATCGGCAGCAGTGGCTTTCAGATGTGTGATTGCAATCTGGATGAAAACACTGGCCCATCGCAAACTTCGTCTCCGTGGCGTTTTGACTCGAATTATTGCTCACCAGGTGCTTTTGTCCGCTTATTATACTCTTCAATAGTAAGGCCAAAGGTTATCTTGATTCTCTTTATCTTATTTCTATTATTGGAGGATAAAATGCGCTATTATAGCTCTTGAAGTGTTCGAGGTCAACGACAATGTGTCACGCTAGGGACGCCATATTGGTTTGTTTAGACCACAGAATTCCGGTGCTATGGAAACGTGACGTAAGCACTTTAGGACTCTATATGAGCTTTCGCGCGCGCGCGCTCAAGTAGTTTAAGGCCTGGGTTTTATCTTGGTTTGAGACCCCCAGCAGAGTTTCAAGAAAAAAAGTGGCGGCCGTTACCGCATAGCGCGTTCGAAGTTTAGATCAGAGAGCCTTTACGCTTTTGGAAGGCGAACATGGATGTATCTACCGAAATTTTTTTAGAAGACGTTGTTTTCGTGCAGATGTGAGGTCTACAGCTGAGGTGAGTGGTATTTTTGTGTTTCATTCGGCAAATTAGCTCTAATTTGCCGGAGCTTCCATAATGCTCTGAGGCGTAAATCCAAATAACGAGCGTTTTATTCAAGGAAAGCGCATTTTTTCGTTTACTAAATTATAGATTACAAATGTTTTGGTATGTTTCGGAAATTTTCCATTCTCGTCAGTGTAGGATGAGGTGGAAATTAATAAACCGCGGAGTGAAAACTTACCCGTAGCGTAAATTTTGTTGTTTACCAAATTTAAATGCCTCGGCTCAATCTCGAGCTAGAAATTTAACGGTGATTTATAGTACAACACTTTTGTGGGTAAATGTATTTATATGAGCCTCAACAAAGAGAGTTCACTACTCAATCTACAAGGTATGTAAATGAGAGAGAGCAAAAAGCTAAGTGTCAACAGTTGTGTTCTTATACATGTGTAGCGAAATTTAAAGTATACATATCTATGTTTTAGATTGAATCGATCCCAAGAGAGGTGACAAACTAAATTGGGATGTCGTCTTTAACCTTAGTTAACAATGACTGATTTGCCAGCCTGTGACGAATAACACAGACATTCTCAATCCAACATGAACATGGCAAATAGGAATCTGACCATTACCTTTTCTTAACTATGATTTTTACTTAAATTCTTATACAACTTCCACATTCATCAGGGTATGTTGTCCAACTTGTGAAATTAAAGCCATCTAAGTTATGGTAGAATTTTAAGCCAAGTAATGTAAACTGTTGCCTGAGACTTCTTTTCTAATTTCATGTTCACAGTGTATTTTTTTTTAAATCCATAGCGACAAGATAGCTCAACAGCACAGCTATTCTGAGGTCAAACATAATCTTTGACTCGCTTATGATGAAGGTGAGCAATTAGTAAATAAGTGTTAATTACCAGTAACAAATTTGCTCTCAATCTGAAGCTTTTGGTGGTAAAAATGATGGACAACAATCACTTTCAAGTGACTTATTACCTTTTTTAAATGACCTGACTAAATCATTTAAGGGAATAAAATTAGGTAAGAATGCTTGATCAAAATACTTTACAAATGTACTGTAATCATCTTCCAGGATTGTAGCAATTTCAGAGCAACTTTTTTCTTGTGAAGAGTACTTGTTACCTCATCTGATAACTCATAGTCATTAGCATTGGGAAGCCAGTTATTCTGCATTAAGAAGGTTGCATCCCATAATTTTGTATCAGACTGTAGTTGCCTAGTGGCCTTCAGGACAAGAACTTGTATTTTTGCTAGGTGGTTTTCATACCTGTTGGCACAATATCTGGATTTGGGTTTGCGGTTTAGGTTGTTGTGTAATTTTTCAGGCTGTATGACTTCAGGTGTTCTGCTTTCGGGCATTTTTTACCCTCCTTTTTGCTTCATCAATGGTTTCAAAACATTCTACCATTCTTTGCCTTTTCCTGGTTGCAAAATATGTTCATTGAGCCAGGTGAAGGTTGACATAATTTTTTTTTTTTCAGGAATTTTCTATACTTTTTTTTTTTAATTTTCTCTCTTCTTTACGGATTTTTTTTTTGCCTCAACAGGTGAAACTTTGTTTGTCAACCCAGCCTCGGAAACCATGGACATGACTTCTGTAAAGGACTTTACCAGTTGCTCCTTACATTCAGAGTCGAATTCCTTATATATCACTGACCCTACGTTTTTCACTTCTTTTGGTGTTGCTTTGAAGATTTTTTTTCCTGAAAGCTCTTTGGCTTGACTTTTTACTTCTGTGAATGCCTCCCTTCTGCTTGCCACACAACCTGTGCTTTTTTTGAAGAGGCTACTCTCTGCTGGTGTTGTTAAGAGACAGCATTTGCATTCTATTTGGTGCAGAGATTTTTTACCCTGGGCAGTTTTCTGCCAGCTTTCTATAGAATATGCATTTAGATACTGTTGCTTTTTTTCTGGTGGTGACCACTGTGAAATTTGGTTATCAATGGCCTTATATTTCTTGAGAAAAAGACCTATTGATGTAACTATACTTTTTTGTAATTGTGCTTTATTTTTCTACCTGTAAGTATTTAGTGACCTTCAAAAGATTTATGGAAAGAAACACTTTTGCTCACATGTAAATGGGGAAATTCTTTGAAATTTTCCATTTAGAGCTGATATCTCTCTTCAAATTGCTGGCTTTTATACGCCTTTTCTGATTCATTGTCCTTTGTTGAAAAATTTTTCTGGGCAAGGGACTTAGTATTCCTTAAATAAACATGAGCGAATCAATCCCTAGTCAATCTCCATGTCAATTTACATTTTGTTTCTATTTCATTTTTCACTCAATATTTTTTTTGCCTTCTTTTTTATTTTGTACGTCATGAAATTGGACAGATTCCTCCAACTGAGCTGGCAGGAAATTAGTGCAAAGTGCACATGCAAATTATCTCTCCATCAAGATGGGGTGGGAGGGGAGCATTTGAAGTTTGAATAACCTTGTTTTTCACCCTTTTCTTGCTGCCAGGCCAGTTGAAATCCCTGTTCATTTCTTACCAACAGATTTTCATAAGACCTAAGAGCAGGATTTTAATTTTTAAACACATGGAGCACTAATGTTAGCAGTTATTTCTCCCTTCCACCTCCCACCTCCTGCGGCTCAATTTTGGTCCATGTTGTGGGTTGATTTTGCTGTCATGTGAAGAGAAGAATTAAAGCTGTTGTATATATGACTTCATGGGAAACAACAACCCATGCAGTGAGTCCCACAGTACATCTCTTAATTTATTTTAGCATCTTTTATTTTCTTTCGGTCACGGACGTGGAAATTGCGAAAAAAGCAACAAACAAGTTGAAGTAATATTATTGAAGCATTTCAGTATCTTACAATTACAGGAGATGAAAACATACAATACTAGAGCAGTAAAAAATAATTCGTTCGTTTTTTGGCTTGCTAAGCCAGCAGTGTTACTTTCCCATCAGATATTTGTCCGGTGATCGACCTGACAACTATAACCACCATACTTGATTTGTGCTTTCTTGGTCAGCGGTATAATGTGGTAGTCAAGTCATGTTCATGTATTATGTTCGAAAAGAAACAAAATGGCTACTTCTTTCGTAGTTTAAAAAGGGGTAGTCAGAATGCTATCGCCGGTGCCGAATTTTTCATTTCAAGCAGTTATTTTTAGCGAAATGGAAGAAGGTGTTGATAAACTTTATCTTCTCGTTTGGAATGAAGTTCCAAATAGAGTTGATAACAATCTAAAGACCATTAAGTTGAGAAAAGTTCCTTCTCAACTCCTAAAAATCTCTAATCTCTTTTTTAAGGAACGAAGGAAATTCATTCCAAACGTAGATGGCTAGCATTTTTTATTGAGTATTTTTCTCATTCATTGATCAGTAACGAGTGTGTGTAAATCTTACCAATTCCGATAAAAACCGATTGAGTAGCGTTTTGATCACGTGACCCGACAAGTGACCGTCGTTGTCGGCATTGTTGCCATAAGGTAAAAGTTCGTATGGATATCTATCGTCCCTGAAAGTTTCAGCGAAATCGGCTGTATATTTATGGAGATATGGCTGTTTATTTTATTAAGGCAATTTAATCTCCTGACCCAGGCCTTAAACTACTTTAAAATCACGTCTCCAACTGACTTCACCCTCCAGGCTATATATCGATTGTTCTATTGACAGCTATTAAATGAATTCACTTCATTTGTTATGATGTTTGGTCCATCAACATTTCAGAGAAAAAATTACGCTTAAATGTGCTTTGAACCGTTAATCTATATTATTTTTTAAACTTCATTCGCTTGACATAGATGTGAAATTCGAGGCTGATGGCGACAAAAATTGTGAACATCATTGAATTTTCTAAAATCTCGTCAAATTGATATATCAGGTACTTCACTGTCGGTAGCAACAGATTATTTCCCTGTATACAAGAGTGCTATGCGCGACACAAAGAAGATGCAACAAAAACCAAGAAAAAGAATGACTAAGACCCATGGAAATATTTTCAATCTTGTCTAATACATTTGGCGCAACGTTTTGAGCTAAAAACAGAAAAGAAATTAAAAACCCAGACTGGAGACGGGATTTGTCAACTATACCGTCCCTTTGAAATCATGATGGGGACTAGAAACTATTCGTTGAATGAGAGCGCATGACTGGGTCATTCTCTCAACGGAAGGTAAAAATTGAGCCTCTATCAAAGTTGACGTAAAGATGGGAAGGGGGAAGGTGCTGAAAATCTCGGAAACTTCATCAAATCTTCACAGTTTCAGTTAGTATACGTAGATTCAGAAGACAGCTGATTAAATGAATAGAGGAATTTATGTGATCATATTTTTATTTTAGTCATTTTGCATCGGGTGTTGGTTCTTGATAATGATAGCTTCCTGTTGATTGAAGTGCATCATCGTGTTAAAAGAAAGAAGAAATTCTTCAGTTGGTACATCCCGTCTAATTGGTGTCTCCCTTCTTAGGAATCCCCCCTTCCCCCCCCTCGCTAGAGGGTCTCATGATAAAAAAAAAAAAACATAAAAATGCTGCCCATTAAAACCTAAACTAAAAATGAGTGACCCGTGTCATGTTCATTGGGGGAACAACAGTAAATATAACAAGAACTGAAACCCTTTAAAAACTTCACACTGTACACCTGTTTTAAAATATTGTAAACGCAGTACTTACGGCGGCAAAAATTTGTGAACGGAACTTGAAGCATTAGCCTGCTTCATACGTCCAATCAGTAAAAGGCAGGCTTCGTTTTACTTATAAGGTTTATTGTGTTTACCTCCATCGAAGCAGTTAGGTCGTCCGCAGTTTTTGCAAAAATCACCTATTTCTTAAACTTTAGACGCTCTGTAATGTTGGGAAAATAATGGCGCAGCTCATCCGCCTGTTGAGTAATATCAAAAAGATCTTGTCCGTCGATATTGTCGTTTTCTTGAAGGTAACAAAAGAAGCCAAACAATTGAATAGGTTTACCTTCCACGTGAGGTTGTGCCGAGAAATCAGAACGTTTGCTGAGCTTACCTATCCTATCGTAAGTCTCGAGAGAAAATCCATGGCTCCGAAGCCAAGGCACAACCTCCTCTGCGGTGAAGTCACGAGTGAAATCTATCTTGAAGTTTCGTCGCAGAACTCTTTTGGAAAGATGCGCGGGCAATAGAGGACGAATTTTGGAGGGAAATCTTTTTTTAGATATATATATATACCCAAATTGTAATCATTAACGAGAGGTTTACGTTTCATATTGTCTAAGCCCAATGAAAACTCACCCACGTTATTAATGAGTTACCGCGTTAATGAGGGGGCAAATTTTCCCGAACAGCCCCCTCCTAAAATCTAAATTAAATAACGTTACACTGATTTGACAGTAAACCCAAGACAGCTCGAACGCACTACCTATCATCTGAGATTACTACCAGTAATAGAATGTATTGGCCTCTCATGGGGCCAAATCTGCCTCACTTTATTTGGACCTTAGAGGGGCCGAATTGAGAGGAAGGGCCAAAAGGGTCATTAGTGAGGCCATTTCAGAAATAAGAAGGGCAGAATCGGCACCATCTCGAACTGATTTGGCTCTTTTTATCCAAAACGGCCCAACATGGGTCAAATTGGCCCTCAAAAAATTGGGGCCGATTTGGCTTTTGGCGTCGACTCGGCTCTTTCCATTTTACAGTGCCGTTTGCGTCAATTGACAGAGATTTTACGATACCCATTTGCGTCAATTTACAGAGATTTTACGGTAGCCGTTTGCGTCAATTTACAGAGATTTTACGATACCCGTTTGCGTCAATTTACAGAGATTTTACGCTACCCCATTTGCGTCAATTTACAGAGATTTTACGGTACCCGTTTGCGTCAATTTACAGAGATTTTACGATACCCCGTTTGCGTCGATTTACAGAGATTTTACGATACCCGTTTGCGTCAATTTACAGAGATTTTAAGGTACTCCGTTTGCGTCAATGTGCAGAGTTTATTATGCTCAGTTTGTGTTCATTTACAGCAGCGTAATTCACAGACATCTTATGTCGGACGTCTAATTTCGGTAAAATCTTTGTAAATAGTAGATTGACAAACATTTTTGGTACATTTTATAAAGTCTGTAAATTGCAAGTATTTCTTCTCATCACTGCACTTATAATTTGTTTACATTTTACAAACTTTTTATAAAGACCTAAAACCGAAAACTCTAAAAACTCTATAAGATATCTGTAAAATAAATTTAAAGAGATTTTGTTTTAAACAAGTAAAATTATCAAGTCTGTAAATTATTGATCTGTAGACATTTCATGAATTCTGTAAATGGTCCAACTGAATTTTCCAGTGTTTAGACGCTTTTAATTTTGATTCAGGAATGATCACAAATTAATCGTAAGACTACTAAAAGAAAAGCTCTAAAATTCTCCTGATATTGTTGAAAAAGAAACCTGGTAGTACAAAAGCTGTTTAGCTTATGAAAGATTTCTAGTTCACTACAGACTATGGGCGGCCGTCACCACCAAAAATACAAGGATGTCAAATAGATCAGTAAATACAAAGATGGTTTAAGGATCAGCTGCAGGATAGCATAGCTAAAAAAAAAACCTTTAACTGTTTCCGGTCCAGGCTTATAATCTACGTTTAATGGAGAAAATAAAAATAGAATTTCCTTTTACTATCACTGCACCCAGGAAAAAAATATATAAAAAAAAGTAATATAATGTACACCTCTTTAAAAATAATAAATGTAAGCAGTCTTACCTGAATACTCTAATCGTACGGAAAACCAATTAAAGCATACCGATATCACTTTGTTTGAAATATGTCTAAACAAATCAAGGCTATCAGCTGGCATTCGACATTTCTCGCACGTCGTAACATTACTTAACACTTCAAACATTCAGGTACACCAACGCGTGCAAACTGTGGGAAACCGGGAGGCCGGCAAACCTTGGTAGAATCAAGTCTTGTTGCCAATTTAATTAAAACAAATAAAAGCAATATCGGCTGGAGAAAAAAGGCTCTGCTTTACGGCAAGGCGAAGTGAAGGCTCTTCAACACAGCGACTACAATATGTGATCGATGGTTTCGCGCCATTCTTCACACTCAATGACGTCATGCCCCCCCAGCAGATCACTGTTCCATTTGCGGTTTGTATTTTTGGTGGTTTTGGTGGTAATGTACAGGCGGCCGTCACCACCAAAAATACAAGGATGTCAAATAAATCAGTAGATACAAAGATGGTTTAAGGATCAGCTGCAGGATAGCATAGCTAATAAAAGAATGGCATGGCCAAATTATAGACATGCAGTCTAGGTTTCCTTCATGAAACAGAACAGCCTAAACATAAATAGTTTAGCCAAATGATAAACGGTCTAGTTGCCCCATGTCGAGTTGGAACATGAAATTGTGAAATGGACCAGCTAAATTGCGAATATATCTAGCGCTCATTTGCAATACAGTACACAAACAGTGTAGCGTTGCTTCAAATGACTCAGGGTAATACGGAGTAGCACAGCGTTCGCACAAACGGTGTAGCTTTGGGTGAAATGGCTCAGCATAATGTCGAATGGTACAGCGTACATACAAACAATGTAGCTTTGCGTGAAAAGGCTCAGCCTAATGTGGAATGGTAAAGTCTACACACAATTGGTGTAGCGTTGTGCGAAATGGCTCAGCGTAATGTCAAATGGTACGGCGTAATGTCAAATGGTACAGCGTACATACAAAAGGCGTATCGTTGCGTGAAATAGCTCAGCGTTATGTCAAATGGTACAGCGTACCCACAAATGGTTTAGCGTTGCGTGAAATAGCTCAGCCTTCACGTCACGCCACAAGCAAGCTTGACGATTTGCCACAACATCGAAATATTTCATGTAATGTTGAGCAATTTAATGTTCAGCGGGAGCGTCTGATGTTCTGCAAAGCTATTCGACGTAACGCTACACCATTCGTGTGTACGCTGTACCATGCGACATCACGCTGAGCCATTTCACGCAACGCTACACTGTTTGTATGTACGCTGTACCATTCTACATTACGCTATCTCGCCAAAACCACCAAAAATACAAACCGCAAACGGAAGAGCGATCTGCTAGGGGGGCATGACGTCATCGAGTATGAAGAATGGCGCGAAACCATCGATGACATAGTGAAGTCGCTGTGTTGAAGAGCCTCTACTTCGCCTTGCCGTAAAGTAGAGCCAATTCGGTAAGTTTCTCCTCTTTTTTCCCCAACCGATATTGCTTTTATTCGTTTTCCTTCATGAAAGCTTTCAATGCGAAATGGGGTTGACAGGCCTACACGACTCCCCAGCGCGTGTTAAGACGAACCAACGAATCTTGCCTTTGTTACACAATACCAACCATTAGTGCCAAACCTAAAGCAAATCCTCATGAAAAACTGGCATTTAATAGAAACATAACCACAACTGAGCGAACTTTACATTGAAAATCCGCCGCTTGTATCTTACAAAAGAGGGCGGTCGCTCAAAGACATACTCGTGAGGGCCAAACTTAGTATGTACACTGAAATGTCTCAGTTTGTTTAAAATGAGTACCGTCACATCAAAGATTGCGTCCTTTTCGAATCGTTCGCCTTTGAAGATGTAGGTGTCCAGGAATGTTGTTTCCTTATCGGAAATTTCAGCCGTAAATTTTATTGTTGGATGATGGTTTGCTTTTTCAATGAAACGTTCTATTGTTGCTTTGTTTGTACTCCATAACGAGATGTCGTGTATGCAACCTTTCCAAACAAGCAGTTTGAAAAGGCTTTTGTCAAGGATTTCTTTCTCTACCTTGTTCATGAAAAATATTAGATAAGGCGACTACCATTTTCGTGCCCATGGCCGTAGCATGTGTTTGAAGGTAGTGTTTTCCATTAAAATGGAAAGAATTTTCTTGGAGAATTAGCCTAAGCGCTTGTTTTAGTGGTTGTGTAGGGATAGGAGTTCCGTTTCTGTAGAATATTTCGTATGCTTTACATCCAGTGCCTATCACGAAGCGCGCGCCAGTGACATCAATGGAAAGTTAATATTCTCGTTGTTTTTGCTATTTTTCAAATCAAAGCTACTGAAACATAAAAAACAAGGGCCTAAATTTGCTGTACAACAGTCACCCGCCACGCCCCGCCCGACGAGCTTTATACGACTTTGAATTTCTTGACCCCTACCGATTTTGCGCTATTGAATAGCGCAAAGTCAGGAGGGGGTCTAATTTTTCTTCACGTAGCATCTCTACGGGGCAAAATTTAATGAAGGATTTTCACAAGAAAGGTGTTGAGAAGGGAGGTTCGGCACATGGCAATCTATCAACAGATTTAATTTGACTCGTCAGTCTAGACAACATTACGAGGTAAGTATCGAGTGCGCACTGCGCATCACAATATGTAGAAAATGCATCTTCTCAACGTAAACAAAAATTATGAAACTGACGCTCGTATCGAAGTGTGCGTCGTTTCCTTAATGTTGAGCCAAGCAGGAGCACTTTGAGTAAAGAAATCTTTGAGAAAAAGTAAGAATTATAAGTACGAACCTATGAGAGAATTATTAGCTAGTACGAACATAGGAGTTCTCAAAGCCATTAATCAATCGAGCGATGCCGATACAGCGCGCGATCGTTGCTGTTCTTATCAGAGTAGGAAAACAGTAACTCTGACACTTAGCAGAGCGTTTTATTTCGTTGTTCCTGCTTCTACATTCAACAGTTACCTAAAGCCAGCTGAAAGATGCTACAAATTAACATGCGAGAGGGTTGTGGCGGTAAAAAAGTTAATTTGAGATTTTTTCACCCAGTAAAAAGGTTCAGCTATTCCTAAACTGGAAAAAAAATGTTTTGTTTTAAACTGGTCTCTTGGCTGGATTGAGGTACACTGCATTCTGAAGTATTAAGGATAAGGCTTCCATCTCCTATTTTTGTAAATATTATTCGCCATAACTCCCAGACTAAAAATGTCACCAGCGACACTTAGTCCATGTTGTCCCCCTCTCAACGAGTTCTCCTTCATCGACGTGCTTCTGTATCTGTATTTATTCGCCTGCTGCGATCTGCGATCCTAGCTTACCTCTTCTCTTTCTATCTTTTCGTCTCCGCTTTTGTTTCTTTATTTGCTCTTTGTGAATTAGCCTCTCCTGCTCGTCGCTTTCGTCTTCTTAAAAAAATCGACAACGCACAAATAACTGGAAGTCGGACGCAACGCAAAGTCGCTAAACACTCTAAAACTGACTCCTCTTTATTCAGGTATTTCATTAAGTCAACTTAACTGGAGAAAAATGCTGCTTTTGTGCTCCTTTTAAAGAGCACGTTATAACCTGAGAGATCGCTAAACTGCTGTGGAAACTTGACTGCGCAAGAGAGTCACTATTTAGATCTGGGAAGTGACCTGGAAATAATGGTAAACCTCATAACCTACCGCCGGCTTGAATACACATATCCCTTGACGTAGCTTTCATAGAATGAATCTCCGGTTTGAAACACACGCGTGTGAAACTCATGCCGGAATAGTTGGTTCTTCCCCTTCAAGAACGTTATTGGCTGGACGCAAAAACGGTGCTCACTAACTATGGCAGAAATCTACGTTACATATTGCCAATTATGCGCGAAACACATGACAACAAGAAGGACGTTAGAAAGGCATTACAACCAAAAGCATCCTTGTTGTGATACTCCACAGAGTATCGTCTTTCTAACTTGGGAAGGAGTGAGACTAAAAACGGCTGCGAGGGAGACCAGTAGAGAAGCCGCAACTTTTAACTGGATACTTAAAGTGGCTGGCAGAATTCATGGAGCTTTCAAACTCTTCACGTAACCCTAGAGTTCCTCGGTAAGTACTAAAAAAAAAAAAACAAACAAACTTGGATCAAACACTTCAGACTATTCGTAATCGTACAAATTATCTTTCTCCAAAGGGTTTTTTTTTTTCTGCCCAGTTCCACGTGTTATACGAGCTTAATTATTTCGTTGGGTCTTTGATCAATATTACTTCAGACAGCCGCTTTTTGTCAGTGTAGCAAAGCAAGCAATGTTACAAGTTCGAAGGCTTCGCTCGGACATAGCGCATCAGCGTCTGGAAAGTCATATGTCCCCTTAGTGGTTTTTTAACACAGTTTCAAGGCCGGGCTGTATCGACAACGGCTCATATGCTCGCGCCAAGTATTGAAAATTACAACAAAAAATGGCCAGTTGTCTTGATCCTCTATTCCGCATATTTTTTCAAACTATAAGTGAACTAGAACCACGAAACCAGTTATTTGCAATGGTTATAAGAGTAAGACTTGTGGCCCTCACAACGAACAACAGCAGTGTATGTTTTGACACCGAAAGAAGATCAAATAGCGTAATTCAAATGGCGACTGAGGTTATATACGCCCAGGAATTACAAGTCAGGGTTACAAGTCGTCCTGAGGCCATCTTGAAGCACTTGACTGAGACGAGCGTTAACAAATGGTAAACACCACAGCGTACACTGTTGAGTTATGGATGCACTTGGGAGGTTACTAAGCACTGAAGAAGAGTCGCTCTCGGCTATCGCCTCGCGCGACTCTTACGCTTCTTTCGTGTACGCTGTGGTATTTACCATTCGTTTTATAACATAACATTGATACATTGTAGCTAAAGAGTTCCCTTTTATTTAACAAATCTTACGTGACCAGAAAAAACAAGCGCACGCGGAAAAATAGTCTTTGTATTTGCTCTCGTCAGCAGCGTACACCTATGGGAAAATGGGGACGCTAAATTGACCAATCAGAGCGCGCACTTTACTTTGGTTATGTTATAATTACTTTTAGTGTTTCTTAAAAATATTTTAATCATAATATCATGAAATTTTATTTATTTTGTACGGCTCTGTGGACTTGACTAAGCACTTTAAAATTCTGTCGCAGCAAAATGATGCCAATTCCCCTTTACAAATGTAAGACTTGACTTTTTTTAGTCATTTACCCAGCAAAGTAGGAAGTGCTACACTCAGTGGAGCTAAAGAGTGCGAACTTCTGAAGCCACCCATATGGAAGGGCAAAACTCTTCGTATGTCCTCTAAAACTTACAACCTTGGTGACGTGGAGCGAGCTCTGTCTGAGCAAGTTAAGGTAAAGTTGTGCTTGACAAAATCCCTCATTGGCTCCACAGAAATAACAAACAGTGTTGTTAATCTGTCGGGGCGTGCTGCGCTAGAAGCTGCAAAGAAAATGCAAAATTCCAAGAGAGCCTCTCTGCAGTCACAACTAGTCATAGATGTTGAAGAAGAAAGAACTACTGGATAATGTGAATTCATATGGTATCCAATTTTTGAGAATTCGACAAATAGAATTGTGAGTTGGATAATAATGCTGGTTAAAACGATAATAAGCTTTTTATTTCTCTTTTAGTTATGGGTCTTTTTAACATGCATAAAATATTTGTCACCATTTTAATTATGAAATGAAAAGTGGTTTGCTGGTCTGCATCAGATCACAAGAAAAAGTTTTTAAGATTGTAAAGTACTTTTTCAGCTAAGAATGTAAAATCAAATAAATTATACAAATGTCTGGTGAAAAATGGTTGCTCTTTACTGAAGTGAGTAGCAGCTCAATCCTTGGTTCTGTGGGTGGTTTGATGCCCTGTGGTGAAATGCATGGCTACTCGTTAACGTATTACAGCCAAACATCAGCATGCATATTCTCCATACTGGTTTCTATACATTTCCTATGGTCCTGATGAAGGGAATTTGTTTAACAATAAATAGCTTCTTGAAGTAACAATTATTTCCTAAATTCTTATGACCAAAATTTTCGATTCAGCTGTGATATTCTAAGGAGAAAACTGGCAATCATCACTCTTTTGGGTAGAAGATTTAGTCAAAGTACTTTCCTAGAAATAAATGCAATTAGTGGTGCAGTTGATACGGACCGATACTCATGGTCTTAAAATAAGTGAGGAGAATTTGCTACCTTTCTATAATCAAAAAATGGATAGATATTCTAGTCTTCTCAGATAAGGACGAATAAACCGTAGGCCCTGTCTCCTGCAGGGTTAGGGGTTGGAGACGTTAATTTCCCACGCACTAGATTATTGATTGGTGGATGTCCTCCCCTGGGGTGGGATGGGTGGGAATTGGCCCTGAAAAGTTCCTATGGGGAGTGGTCAAGTAACATATGTATGTAACATATGTATGTATGTATGTATGTATGTATGTATGTATGTATGTACACAGCCTGCAACTTCTGTGAGGTGGGCTAGAGCAAGACTGAAAATTGAAGCTCTTTGGTTAATTGTCTACCCTTGAAACTGTAACATCAGTATATACATTCTCTGCAGGGGCATAGCCAGGATTTTTCAAAGGGGGGGGGGGTCACAGAGGCTACTCACCAGATTGTCATGTCGACCTCCACGCAGTGCAAGTTTTACTTAATGTTACAGTTTTGGAATGAGCAGTGAGAGTAAAGTGGGCAGGCCAAGATATTGTCATGGCGTTTTCACCACCTGAATATTGTAGGTTGTTTGCTCAAAAGAAGGCTGACCAAGGGGGGGTCATGGGCACCCCAGGACCCCCCTGGCTACGTCCTTGCTCTGTACTGTTTTCTATACATTTCCTAAGGTGCTGATGAGAAAAATTTGTTCAACAATCAAGAGCTTCTTTAGTTGGTGATCATTTCCTTTATTCTCCTGACCTTAATGTGTGATTCAGGGGTGATATTGTAAGGAGAAATTAGATGCCATCACTCTCAGTGATAAAAGGGTTTATCGATCATACATAGTGATTTGGTATTGCTGCATTTTACTTGGTGCACTTTGAGTTCAGTGCACCCAACTGATTTTTAGGGGTGGTTAGTAATGTAAATGGACACATTGTTATCCAATTCTTGACACCACCACCTGATAATAAAAACAAATAAATAATGTATTTACTGTCAATAATGTAGGAAGTGGTTGCCTGATCTTCTGAGCTGGTGGCTCATGTTAAAAACACTCTCCTCCAGATTGAATTGGAATTTTGAATTGAATTTAATTGAATTGAATTGGTTTTTGTGGAGAGAGGAAAACCGGAGACCCAAGGACCCAGAGAAAAACCCTCAAAACAAGGACAAGATAGTTGCTCAAACCAGCGGCCTTCAGCGCGTCTTTTGCCTTTTTACAGAAAGGGCAGTAGGTCTTGGAGTACATTACGACCTTGTTGTCCCTCACTTGTGCCTTAATGAACTCTAATTTCCCCGACATAATGTACTATTCTTCGCCAATCCTTCTTCACAACTGTATTACTCTTCACGACTGTATTACTCTCCACGACTGCGACTCAACTTTTAATGAAGATATTCGAGAGCCCGCACTACCTATTTATAGCTGACAACAAATTTAGAAATAGATGACTCATGTTTGCTTGTCATTTGTGATTATTCAGACAAGTCACGCAATCTTTAAGCGTTTGGAGTTTTGAGTGGGTTTTCATCTCTAAAAACCGCGGACGTCATGGTTAGAAGGGAAAATGTTTATCCAGTGAATACGCCTGGCCATTGGGTAATTGGTCAACTAAAAATATGTTCTTTGAGAAAAATGGCAGGAAAAAGTCGAGAAAAATATCTTAGTTACAATCGGTTAGAGGCATTAAGTTTTGAAAATAAAGATCTTCAGATACGATGTACACCGTTCTACCATGACAACAAGAAACAAGAGTTTTTAAAGAATTAAATTTTTTTCCAAAAAGGTCGTCGATGAATCATTTGAACACGGAAAAATTCTTAAGATTTGCGGTCACTTGCACGCACATCCCGTGAAACTAAACTTGTTGCCAGAATGAGATTACCGTGAAACCTGGGCTAACTTGAAAAGGTCCATGGCGATGACTTGTCATATTTTCGTAAAAAGAAATAGAACTCAAGGGGTTAAGTGATAATTTTGGGCCTGATCTATGAGAGCAAAGTTCATTCTCAGAAAGGACAGGGTGAGATCGATCCTATTTTTAACGAAAAGTATTTGCTTCAAAACTAGGAGGGGTGTAACTCAGGGAGTGATTTTGCGGGTAATTACAAATCAACCGATTTGAAATTACGAGCACGCGTGATTATTCCTCAGTGCCAGGTCACAAAGTCGAAAAATGCACTCTGTGTCAAGTTCCCACAATAATTTTCGGTTTAAAAATCGGTAAGTTAACAAGGCTTGCGTTCTGATACAGTTGTTTATTGTTCTTGTATACAAAACCCTCTGGTTATATAGACACTTCATGACAAATACACACTAGTTATCCTGGTATGATTGGAACTTTTACAGCTATCCTAACCAAACGAGAAGGAACATAAACAATGTTCCCGTGATTTTTGTAAGATCTGTTTCTACACGTGATCAATGCCAGTTAATTTTTTTTTTTTTTTATGCATGATGCAGCATGGTGTGAGATCAGCATATACAAGCACTTTAAGGTGTTCCTTTAAAGTTGACGTAAATATTATGAGGTGTTTCGGCTGCAAAATCTCATAAGTATGTTGAACTTCCTACAAGACCTCATTAAGTTACACCACCTGACTGAGTGATCCCACGTGATGCCCACGTGACATATTGTTCGTCTTTTATTTTGCATGCATGTATTTAAACTACAAATTAAAGATTCCCTCTTTCTTGATCAGAGTAGTTATTCAGGTTCATCATATCATGGAGTGAGAATGGTTTAATCACGAATTGTTTAGTCCCCCGTTTACATAACCCTTAAAAAACATCGTTCATGCATAACAAATACACTTTCAAGGGAGGGAAGAGGTTTTTTTTTGGTCTCAAAAACAGGACTCGCGCCTTTACAATGCTTTTAGACCATGTTTTATGTCATACCACTTTTTTAAGTCTTTCAAAGTTACATGTAATTAAATTTGACATGTCTGTAACATAGTTGATATATAAAATTGTCAACATGTTGGCCTGACTTCGACAGAAAACAAACATTTTATATGGCATTGGGGGCAAGTTTCTAAAGAAGCTGTGGTGCTACGTCGGTGGAGGGCATTAAAAGATAATTTGGCTTTATCAAACGAATTCATAACGTGCCAGTGGCCACTAGAGAGAGATTATAGAGCTGACATCTCAAGCGTTTCCACTTGAGGACTAATGTTTTAGAATCTTCCTGAGGTGGCCAGCTCACATCATTAACTCAAACGAGACGCGCTAGCAAATATATATTGCCTCAATGCAGGACAGAAAGATTGCGTCGCAGTTTTTACCCAAGTACTAGAACAGAACAGAGGAAAACAGATTTATTTTGCACTATCTCAAGAGATTACAGCAAAGATTACTATAGATTACAAAAGTAAAAATAAACAAGAAACAATAAATTACATAAATAGTCAAAAATAAACTGTGCGCAGTGACCAAAGCAGCTTAAGCTTTCGAGTTGGTCACTGTTACGTGTAACTAGCTGGCGTACTTTACATTTATATAAAACTGCCAGTAATGAGTAGCGGACAAAGTAAAATTATAGCTGCATACATTCGTACTTACTATTTCATGTGGTAACATTAATAGCATAACAATAGAAATAGAAATGATTACTAATAGTGGCGGCAGTAAATTTAAATAATACTCATTGGGTATTTAGAAGGTACTGTTTGTACTGCTCATAGAAATTATTGTAAGAGAGAGATTTTAATTTAGAGGGCATTTTTTCCCAAACTTTAGATCCAGCAAAGGCAAAAGTGGCAGCTCCATAACTATTGTTTCTCTTTGGCGGATAAAAATTATGTTTGGATACAAATCTGGTGTTGTAGCTGTGAACCTCGGGGGCTTGAGTAAGGGTTCCTTTGAATATGGCAGAGACATGATTTGATGTTTCATTAGTTATTTTATGTGTGAAAATGACTACTTTTGAATTTGTAAATGTTTTCAAGAGTTAGGAGTTCTAAAAGTCTGAAGTAAGGCATAGCATTGTCTCTGCTATTAGCAAAGAAAATGCTACGAACACATTTATTCATTCTAGTTTTAATTTTATGTAACCTGGTCTTGCAAGCACTGCCCCAGCTTGCAATACCATAGGTTATATATGGATAAATGAAAGAGAAATACAACTGCCTTAAAGTATGAAGGTCAACATAATATCGTAATTTATTAATGATGCCCACATTCTTCATTAGTTTGTTGTCAATATGTTGAATCTGGGGTCCCCAATGTAAGTTTTGGTCAAGATAGACACCTAGATATTTTATTTGACTTTTACATTCAATATTACGCATCAAGTTGATACATCCATTAGATCTTGAAGACGAAATTAACATATAGTTTGTCTTAGCAAGATTTATGGATAATTTATATATGATGCAATATTTGAAAAGTAATTTCAATTCCTCATTCATAACTGTTTCAAGATGTTGGAGCTTATCACTTGTGTAAAACACATTTGTGTCATCGGCAAAAATTCGAAATGATAGTTTCTTGGAACAATTTGGCAGGTCATTAATATAAAGTAAAAATAAGAGTGGACCCAGCGTTGAACCTTGCGGTATACCACAAACAAAAGTTTCGTAGTTGGATTTAGTATTATCAATCTTAACAAACTGGGAGCGATTGTATAAATTGTTTTTAAACCAGTCAAGAGTAGTTCCACGTACTCCAAAGCCTAGCCTAGCTTTTAATGATTATTAGACTTTTAGACTATATATACGCCCATTCAACTTGTATAAGCATAAACTTATTTGTAACTTTATTATAAAACCCATTGTAAACCAGTCTCTCTTTAATCAACTTTTGTAATTTTTATGGTTGCACGATTGTAACTACATTGTAATTCAGATTAGCTGCGACATAGTTAGTAGAGGAGACTAACTATGGCTGCCATGATGGTGGAATTAAACTTTCTTTTCTTTCTTTTTTTCTTTCTTAACTCATTTGATAAAACTAAATTATCTTGTTATACCCTCACCGACACAGAATTACAGTTTCTTTAGAAACTTGCCCTCTATAAACTTTTAAAAGATAATTATTCAAACGTCATTCAACTGTGAACCTTGAAACGTGCGAGGATTGATCTAAAATAATTCAAAATTTCTGGAGGAAATTCAGCGCACACTGAATTAGCGTTGGTAAACTGTTCAATCGGAATCATCCTCGATTCTGAAAGCTCGGCGTTTATAAAAGAACTTGACTGCAACTTTGAAACTTTAGGTGCAAGATTCGAGCGGCTACCGAATGAAAGGAATTTAAGGAACTTGGCATTTCTTTAAAGTGTTCATCGTAGTCTGTTCTTGTGACCTCATCGTGGTTGTTCTGGGTGGATCCATGAGGAAATTTAGGGACTTCAAATCCGAGTGTGAAAGCGAACATTGGTTTTTCTTTTACGCTGCCAACGATGGGCCGCCTGTCGTCTTTGGTATGAGGCAAATTCATCGCCATCAGAGCTAGAGGAGCCACAGTTGTCGTAATTTCTGAGGCAGAGGATGAATGATGGTGCCGTGTAGGATTATGATACCGTATGTTAGGTTTTAAAACGTATTTTTGGGTTCAGCATCACAACGTCAGAGCCTTTTTTGGAGGCGAATCCAGTGGTTCGTTTAACTCCACAATCTGCATTTACTGCAACAAAAACTTTAAATTTTTTGACTGTGTATCGCTTGTAAATATGTTCGAGATTGTGAAGGTGAAAATAATCCAATGCACTTTTAAAATAAGGAAAAAATATCTTGACGTTTCCAGGCTTGAGTCGCTTTAACATCCGCAGATGATAGCATTTAATTAACTAGTCTGTATTTTTATAGAAAGGGACAATTTAAAAAAGGTTATACAATTTTATTATATAGGTTTCGTGGCCTTTTTTTGTGTGAATTAAACCAGCTGAACTTGTTATTAAACCATGAAAAGTTGCCCTGTATTCTGCAGGCTATTATTTTTTCTTAAGTCGAAAGGTGACCCTATGATAAGTGTGTTTTATCAGCTGTTTTGTACTGGCAGTTTAATCTACTTTGTTTATGTTTAAGGTCGACTACTCCAATGTACTGGACGAAAGATCACGATTTACTTTTAGTAAAAGAAGTGCTAACTGTTGATCCGAGCCAGCCGAAGGGAAGTAGGGAGAGAGCGAGACTGTGGGAGGAAATTGCCTCAAACCTGAGTGCAGTGTCTGAGCCCCGTTTCTCAGTTTCTTTGAGGTCTGTAAGAGACCGTGCAAACCTGGTTCTAATAAAGAAACACGAAAGAAAGGCTGCAGAAGAAAGCAAGGCCAGTGGAATTGCAGTTGATGAGCCTTCAGAGTTTGAAGCAGCAATCGAAGAAATATGTGAGAAAGCTGAGGCTGCAGAGAGAGATCAGCAAATGATATCAGTGGGAAAAAAGCCAGTGGAGAGAAAGAGAAAAAGCAAGTGGAGGATATTAGAGCCAAGGCTTTGGAGAAAGTTGGAGAAACAAGAAAAATAGTGGTTGGTGATGAGGTTAGTGAAGAGCCCGAGAAAAAGGAGAAAACAACAAGGAGATCTGGAGCAGAGACCATGGTATATCTGAGGGAGAAGTCAGAAAAAGAATTCAAAATCAGGCAAGAAGAGCTAGAACTTAAAAAAAAAGGAGCAGTGTGCCCAAGCAAAGCGGCAAGAGGAAATGACACAGCAACTGATCCATCAACAGGAGCAGCAGCGAACAATGTTTGCTAACCTCCAGCAGCAGCAACATCAGCAGCTTCAACAGCTAAGCCAGATGCAAATGACTATAATGCAGCAACAACAACAACAGAACCAGGCACTAGTGGCTATGCTGCAAGAGCTTGCCAAGAAGCAGTAGACAATAAAAACATGTTAAGTTTAGTTTAAGTTGATATACTATGTATTTGTTGTACTTCAATTTCATCCTTGTTTCAATTTGTCTTTTCTTTGTTTTACACTCATTTTCATGTTACGATACACAACATTGAACCAAGGATAAAATTGTTGTTCTTTATTGGGTTAAGATAATTACAGAGTTCATATTCAAAAAGTAAGCATTTGGAAGGACCATGGCAATATGCCCTGGTGTGCCGGTCTTTTATGGTTGTTAGTGCTGGTATAGAATTACACCAGTGATCTTTATGGTGATCCTTCTCCCTTAAGAAAAATACAAACTGATTCATGGCATCTGTAGATGGCAAATTTATTGCAAAATCTGAAATGGCCAATTAGTTTTATTCTTGACCTGGTGTGTAAACCACAAGACTGAATTAATCGACTTTAATCAAAGAATACTTAATCAGAAACTTCTAACAGTGACAGAATAAAACGGGGCGGCCACGCTTAGTAAAAAAACACAACGAGTACATAGCGAGTACAAGTTTCGACATGGCGATTCTCTCATGCACTCGAGCACATGCTTTTAACTGTCTCTGCGCATGTGCCGAACGCACACCGCAGGTTAATAATATGGCGGTCTAGACTACTAGTCACCAGATTCCACATACTGGGGGCGAGGGCGTGAAGCAATTCGTTTGCTTCTTCTGAGTGTTTCGACCTGTGGAATCTGCAGTTCAGTTCCTGTAAAGTGTTCCTTAGGATCCGTCAGTGTGACTTCCAAGGGGTACAAGAGATGTATTGAACGATTGGTAACTCCAGAGTTTGTTTTGATCTCTGCAGCTCTAACTAGGCCATCACTGCCACGGAGAATATTCTTTACAATGGCTAACTTCCAGGAATTACGAGGAACACTTTTAGCGTGTATAAGTACAACATCCCCAACTTTAATGATCTCCTCCTGCGATCCTCGCTTATTAGACTGATACAAATGACGCTCCGCAGCGAAGCAAGGTACTCATTCTTGAACCGTTGGACAAAGTGCTGAAACAGCAATGAGCGTCGTCTGAAGGCCATCTTGAGTTGATCATGTTCATTGAAGTTTTCATCCTCCAACTCGTCAGGATCAGTAACAGGGTGTGGCAAAGCTGTAACATCGAAACCATACAGCAACTTTGACGGTGTCAAAGGTTCTGGATCATTCGTATCATGGTAGACGAATGTAATTGGGCGATCATTCACGACCGCTTGAACCTCTTTGATGAGGTTTGTAACTCCGGTAGACTAATGAGCGCGCGACGAGGAACTTTCTTGATTGACATCTTAACTACTCCAATCAGTCGCTCATACATGCCTCCCCAGTGCGGGGACTTGGAGGGAATATGCCTCATCTGAACTCTCTTCTGGGCAAGGTGATGCTGCACGGTCTGATCTTCTATGACTTGCAACAGCTTCTGAATTTCTTCACCCCCTTTCTGGAATGTCTTGGCATTATCACACAGGATTAGTGAAGGAATTCCATAGATCGCACAGTGACGCCTGAATGCAAGAAGGAACTGATCGGTGGTCATGTCATCAACAATCTCCAAATTAACATTGCGAGTGGTGCTACAGGTGAACAGGCAGACATAACATTTCTCCGTCTTGTTACCATTCTTGACTATCAGATGACCAGTAAAATCGATTCCCACTGTGGAGAACGGTTTCACCTCGTTAAGGCGAAAGTCAGGCAAGGGGGGTGAATGGGGTGGCTTGTACGCTCTGCCTATCTGGTACCGGCATTTGACACAATACTTGAGCACCCTTGCAGTTTCACTTCGTGCTGATGGCAACCAAAATCTCTTACGCAGTGCTATAACAGTGTCTCTTACTCCAGCGTGAAGCTGTCTCTCGTGAACTGAACGAACAAGCAGAGTTGTGAAATAAGACTTTTTAGCGATGAGAATTGGTTCTCTTGCGTCTTGTTTGAGTATTGCATGCTCGAGTCTGCCAGGGGCAACTAGAAGGCCGTTTGTGTTGAGCTTCAGATTAAGTTGACGAACCAAAGGAAGTCTGGGTTTGAAGTGCTGACGGGTGGCTCGTGACTGCTTTTTACAAAGATAGTCCCGTTCTAGCTTGAAATGCTGAAGCTGGTGAGCACGAAGAATTACCACTTCCGATTGGGATATTTCAGCACCTGTGGGAACTGGGATTACCAAATCAATAGCTGACGGGCACTGGCGTGACCCACGTGACTTATCAGAGGCATACTTCAGGTTGGAAATGAATCTCAAGACATAGGACATTGAGCGAAGCATGCTTTCATAGGACTGGAAGCGTGAGATGTCAATCAAGTCTTGGAGACTGTCTGTGTTAGACTGTTTACCATGAACATGGCTGTCTACAGCTGTGGCTGAGACAACATCGTCTTCTGCAAACCTGTGAGGACTCCATCTTGGCCAGAGCGTATGGTCTGTTAACCATGGAGGACCTCTTTGCCACAATGCTGATTGTGGCTCATCTGCACTGCATCCGTGGGAGAGTATGTCTGCAGGATTGTTTGCTGAACTGACATGGGACCAGCTGGATCGGTCAGTAAGCCTCAAGATCTCTGTTGTCCGATTGCGAATGAATACTGACAGTTGTTTGATACTGAACAGCCAATGGAGACAGATGGTGGAGTCAGTCCAATAGTGGCATGAGATGGATGGGAAATCCTTGCTGAAAATTTCTCTTATGGCTGCACCAAGGCGAGCACCCATTACCATGGCAATTAATTCCACTGGGGAACTGTTCGTGCATGTTTAGATGACGAAAGTTTGACATTGGAGCTAATGAATCTGACCCTCTCGCTCTGAGCAAAGAAGACACAACAACCGGCTGCAGTGGTGAGGCATGCATCACAAAATACATGCATTGCTACTGGTAAAGCTTCGTCAAAGTCCAAGTGACGTGAGGTGACAAATGCTAAAGCTGCTTCTATTTCTTTGGCGATTTGGTTGTACTGCTGGTAGAGTTCGTCAGGGATCTCTTATCCCAAAGAGATGAAATGAATTTCTTGGCTGGAACAAGTACAGGGGAGATGAGGTCAATAGGATCAAATGTTGAGGAAGCAGAACTGAGGACGCGTCGTTTGGTGAACTTCACGTCAGGAGGGATGACATTGGCATTCCGTGGAAACTGTAACGTGTCTTCCCTAGGGTTCCACTTCATACCTAACAGGCCAGCATGATTTCTCTCAGAACCAGTCCTCATCTTGTCAATAATGGTGGTCAGCTCTGGCGAATTTGTAAACCACTGGTGGAGATTTATGTCAGCATCCTTCATAACATGCCTTGAGATGTTGTAATACTGAATGGCAGTATCCTCATCATCTGTTCCAGTAAACACATTGTCACAGTAAAGCTTCTCTTCAAGGTCTTGAGCAACAAATTTGACAACTGGATCTTTCTCATACTTAGAAAGATGATGAAGAGTTGTGGAGTTAAGGATGAATGGAGTACTTGTTCCTCCAAAGAAGACAGATGTGTAGCGGTAAGCTTTAATTTGTTTGTCTGGGTCACCATCTTCAAACCACAGAAATCGGACATAGTTACGGTCCTCTTCATTAATTCTGATTCTCATGAAGGCTTTCTCAATGTAAGCAACAAGGGCAAACTTGTTAGCTCTAAAGTGATGAATGATTGTGTTCAATGATTTGAGAAGGCAGGGGCCGGTGTATAAACAATCGTTTAGAGAGACATGGCCTGCTTTGGCTGCAAATACAACGTGAATGGGTGTTGTTTCGCTCTCTGTACGTAGAACGAAGAAGTGGCTCAGATAATGAGCATCACTCTTACTCAAGGGATTTTCACTGGCAGGGATAGCTTCCACATAGCCTTTGTCAATTTGGTCAGCAATGGTGTTTGCATAAAGTGTCCAAAGATTCAGTTTGAGGAGCCTCTTCTTTACTTGCTGCAGACGGCTGTGAGCAAGGTTGAAGTTCGAAGGTAGAGCGAGGAGGGTGATTGTCCAGCCACGGCAGTGGAACAAAGTAGGTTCCATCAGGGTATGTGATTTGGGATTGAAAGCGCTCTAGGAAATCTTCCTCTTGACTGGTATCCCTGGGGTCCTCTATTCCCAGTGTCTCAATTTTAAGGAAATCTGCAACTTTGTTGTGGACCTAAAGATCCTTTGCACGAGTATAACTATACCATTCACTGTCATCAAAGGAAAAGCTGTCAAGGGAGTGACCTGCTGCAAGACACTGTGAAGCTGTTTGGGAATCATTGGTACTGTCAGTGGTTGGAAAGAGTCTTCCAGAAACTAGATATCCCAGACTAAACGCTTGAGCAGTAGGGTAGCCATAGATGACATCAGGTTTCAGGAACTGCCACACTGCATCCAGACCAATAAGAATTTGAACAGGAAATTGGGTTTGACTGAAGTCATCTGCAAGCTGAAGACTGGTGATGTGAGGAGATTTAAGGCTATCGGCCCAACTAGTGCGATCAATAGGAGTGATGATAACATCTTTGATGAGAGTGTCTACACTGATTGCTCCCTCATCTGTCATGAGGTTGACTGATCCTACTGGGTACATATTATTGGAAGTAGCCCCACCAAATGTGTTAATACGCACAGTCTTGCTGCAATGAGGTTTAATGCAGAGTTCCTTAGCTAACTGTGTGGTGATGTATGAAAGAGACGATCCTTCATCAATAAATATGTTTGCTGTTTTAGTGATTACACCATTATTGACTGAAGTGACAGCAGTTTTCAGAATAATTGGGTTAGACTGACTGTGGAACGAAGTCACGGTGTTGTACTCTGAAGGGCATGAGTACAAAGTCTCATTTGGATTGAGCCCATGCTCAGAGTTGTGGTTGGAAAAGCTTGATGGGAGGGTGGGAGTGATGCTTGGGTCACCATACAGTGTGTTGTCTGAAGCAGGTGCGGCATGCATACTGATTAATTCAGGAGGGGAAGTCAGTGACGATTGAAGACCTGAAGCTCCATGAAGTGTAGTATGATGAGGTTGCCGACAAACCGAACAACTGAACTGCGATTGACACTGAGTAGTAGCATGACCCCCTTTGAGACAATTGAAGCACAACTGCTTGGATTTAACTGCAGAGATTCTATCCTGGATAGAAAGTTCACATTGAAATGTATTGTGGGTACTGGTAGACCCACAGAAGCGACATAGAACTTTCTTTGGCCTGTTAAACTGTTTAAACTTCTTTGATTTATACTGATCAGAAGGGGTTACTGCTGCAGGAAGTGCGGTGGCTGTACCCAGTGGAACTGTTGCATTCAAGAAACCATTGATAGGATGAACCTTGGGCAATGGAGGTTTTGAAGAAGGTGGAGCTTTTGGAGGAGATGGAGGTTTGGGTTTGCATGGTTGTTTGTTATTACTAATATATAGACAACTTGCTCAAGCCTTTTAACTTCATTGTGTATCATCAGAATTAGTTGGTAAAAGGTGGGATTGGCACATGGATATTCTTTCAAAGCATTGGTCAACAGCTTCTCTGGGAGCTTTTCAAGCAATATTGGAACATAAAAGTCTCCATACCTCGTTGTGGGAAGATCCAGTGTGGCAAGAGACCTCATGTCACTCATAAGACTGTCATAGAAGTTGCGCAAAGCTGAAGCTGTGTGCTGTGGCTTAACCATTGTAACTAGAGCAACACAATGAGCATTTTTGATAGCAGTTTTGTCACCATAATTATCCTGCAGTGTTTCAACCAGCAAATCGTAGTTATCTTCAGTGGCCATGATACTTCCACTCTCACTTTCACATGCTCTGATAACTGGCCCTTCAGAAAGTTGAGCTTCGTGACTTTTGAGATATTCTTCACATAGTGCACTTCGGACTTGAAAACATCCCAGAAGCTGAGCCATTTCCTTGGATCCCCATCAAAGACTGGCAATGACATTTTCGGCAACTTGAGTGCAGAATATTTCAGCCGTTTGGAGCCACCCGAGTCGGCATGTGGGATGGATTTAGAGCTCTGCAGCTGCTGGTCGCGAAGGAGGAGTTTCTCGATTTGTCTCAACAAGGCTGAATGCGTATCAGAAATATTGTCCGCATCGACGAAATCTTGATCTGCTGTGTCCTCCTCTCCTAGTATTACGTGAAGGTTTTGAATTTCCTTGTCCAGTTGCCTCATTTCGGGTCTTGCATCTACGAGCTTTTGTTGACCAGCTTTCAACTGTTCAACGTCATCTTCCGCAATTTCGGCTTCGTTAGCTTAGTCGAAGATTAACGCGAGTTTCTTGCCTTCATTAGTAAACATGCGACGCAACTTACCTCTCCTTTTGACGGCGATTTTCAGAGAATCCTTAAGTTGGTCAGCTTTCTCCGCCATCATAAACTGTGAATTCAACTTACTTGAGAAGTTCTTAAGATTCGGCTCCACCACGAGCTATCAGTTCGCTGTCACTTGTTTTCATTGAAGAAACGATCGGACCCTGGTCACGGCACCATTTTGTGTAAACCACAAGACTGAATTAATCGACTTTAATCAACGAATACTTAATCAGAAACTTCTAACAGTGACAGAATAAAACGGGGCGGCCACGCTTAGTAAAACAACACAACGAGTACATAGCGAGTACAAGTTTCCACATTGTGGTTCTCTCATGCACTCGAGCACATGTTTTTAACTGTCTCTGTGCATGTGCCGAACGCACACCGCAGGTTAATAATATTGCGGTCTAGACTACTAGTCACCAGATTCCACACCTGGTAATGACTCATAGATGAGGATTACTTAAAATAATTTTGTATCTGGATATTGGGCGTGGCTTATGAAACGTACAGGGTCACAAGCCCCCCTACCTAGGCAGATGGGGTACATGGAAATGTTAAAGGCATAGGGAGGAGCAAACCTTTTATTAAGTTTGAAATACTCGATTTTGATATCTGTGTTAGTTGCATATTTGTTCTTTTTTGTGACAACAAGAAGAGTTTAGCCTTTTTTTGGAGAGGGGGGATGGGAGGTCATTTGAAAATTCAAACCAAAAGTACTTGGAAAATATGTAGTTATCTTAGAGGTTATATGACTTCATTAGTACCTACATGCAGCTCTCTGTAACTTTACTTTAAAGTACCCCAGGGGTCAAACATGAGAAAGGATATTACACTTCCCCCTCCCATCCCATCAACCTACACAGCAAAATGTATTAAATATATTTAATATTAATATTCTTTAATGTGTGGCAAATCCTTATCCTCCCTCCCTAAAATTAAGCAAAGTATTCTTCCAAGGTGAGTGGATCCAGCTAAAAAAAACTCGGCGGTTGTGTTGCCATATAAGCATGTTAATGCATTTCTTAATAAGGCACAAACAATGTACATCTTTCTTATTGAAGAAAGTCCAATCTTGAGGTTCTTTTTGAAATCTACAAACTTGAAGTACTCAACTATGTCTCCAAAGAGCCACTTTACAGAAACTCTCACTGAGCTCATAGCCTTATTAAAATTTACCATCTGTGGGGTGAGTATCATGTTTGTAAAAGGGGTCTGGAGGTGCACACTCAATGGGTAGGCGGGGTCTCCATAAATACAAAGTAGACGGACGACCCGCTGGCCCAGGTGAAAAAGCATAGCGTTGCATATCTTGAAGAAGATTGGAGTCTGCTAGCATGGCAGCGTCGTATCGTCTCCCCTCTATGAAAAAAAGAAGACAAATTAAAACCATTTAGACTAAAAATTTTCGGGTCTTTTTCTGAAGGGTAATTTTATATTCCATTTCCCTTACCGATTGGTCCATACATATTTCCAATAATTCCATTTGGTAATGCCACGGATTGAAATATTACACCGTGAACTTTTTTGTGACCACTGTAGACAAAGCGCTGATTTTGGCCAGGCTTGCTTATTGGTCTAACTGTCCCATCAATAAAGTCAAATCAGTTATCCAAGGGGGATCCCTTAGCTGTTATGGCGTTACTGTATATTTCCAGTGAATGAGGGTTGAGGATGCTATCATTCCACTGCAACATTCTGTGACTGTCTGTCTGGTAAATTTAGTCGATCATGTAGTTGTTTATCATGCACAACACTAGAACAGGCTTCCCAAAGCGAGCTATCATGTCTGAATATCGCCAAGGGATAGCTATGTCTCTTTAGAAAAATGCAAAGAGCCTCCAATCCACTACAAATACTTCTTTGATAGCATTCCACTACCTCAGGAATCCCCAATACTTCAGCTAGAAATGGTAAGTCGTTCTTGTAGAAACGAAACTCTGAACGGCACTCGTCGTCTTCTAAATCATAGAAGTCAAAACCAGGATAAGAATTATACGGAAGATCGACATTATCGGACCTGCTTAAATCGTACAGGAGTAGAAGTTCCTCATCGTTTATCAAACCATCACTGTGGCTAATCAAAAGTTGATTTCGAACTTCTTTCAAAGACATAATAAGCGGCGTTTTGTAATGGCTGCTTAACTGTTTAGAAATTCCCGCCAAGACGGCGTTCTCTCCCCAGTCTTATGCGGGTTTTGGAGTCCCCGTCGCCGTCCCCGCTCTCGTTGCTACAGAACGGAGTTGTCGCACAGCTTCAACCTCGATCATGGATGATTTTCCAGAGAAAAAGGAAGCGCATTACGAAAGGGAAACTCCAGTTAACGATTATGTCGAAGATGGTCTTAAAGGAGGGAAACCTGCCTCAAGAAAGTGGACCATTATGCGGACCACCGCCATCTTTGCAGTTGTCTCTCTCGTGGTTTGTGGAATCATTCTCACAGCAACCTTGTTGACTCGAAAAAAGCAATTTACTGAGCGCTTAGTGGAGATCAACTTAGAACCAGGTGAAACTCTGGTGTATCAAGTCGAACAAGCTATGGAAGTAAGGAGCGGAGAGCTTCAGAAAGGTATTTGACTTCGTTACTGATAAAGCATTAGGTGTGCCGTTAAGATGCCCTTCATCACTAAGTAAACAAAACAACGATAATGCTTTAACATTGCCTTCTTGGTCTTTAGGCCATTTTTTTGGTATAGAAAGTCTCTGTTTAAGATGACATCAGGCCAGTGTGCAATATGTTCGCATTCAGTAAGAGAATGTAAACTTCATATTCTCTTGGTTTTAGACCAATTCTGCAATTTACAAGATAAGACCAGTGAAAAGTTTTCAGTCAAGAAACATCGAAGACAGGCAATTAAAATGAAAATAGTTTGAAGATTTCAAAGCCGCACGAAAATAAATCAATTTGCACAAATATCAATATATTAGGCCGTACAAAATAAAGAATGCGAACACCTCAGGTCTTTCGTTACAGTCCCTTCATCGTTTCGTCATACTTACGCAAGCGGGCGCGCTCGCGTCGCAGAAAGTTGTTTTGGCGGAAATTTACCAATATGTTATCTGCGTGAAAATTGTTAAAAGTGCATGTTTTCTTTTATCTTTGAAGCGTCGGATTTGTTAGCGCGATTATTCACGTTCACTCAGTTACATTGGAATTATCTTGAAATATTTTCAGTCATTTACATATGAATGGTTCAGCGACTTGTTTTGGTATTTAGGCGCCTCCATCGTTCAAATATTTGGATTCAATAAGTTGTTTTTATTGAATCAACCGTTAGAATGCTACACCCAGTAAACCTTGAAAATTAACCTGGTTCTGAATTCATGTCGGCATTTTGCACTTTTAATCTCTGACTGTTGACTTGACATAACAGAATTTGAACATAGAAGCTAAGTTTCTATAGAAGCTAAGTTTCTAAAGAAACTGTGGTGTTGCGTCGGTGGGGGGTATGGCGAGATAATTAGGTTTTAGCGTGAGTCGATAGTGTAAATTGGCTGCAGTAGAGAGTTTCTAAAGTTGTGAAATGTTCAGAAAGCAACCGTGGACGATAGCCATCTAAAAAGCTAATTGCCGTCGAAAAAGTGTTGTCTAAGAGAGACTCGATCCGCAAGGCCAGGGAAGCTTTTTTAATTTCAAGAGGCAATACTATTTATCCCGATGGCCTTAACGCTCGCGAAGAAATGTATTAGTGTTTTTCCCTCTACTATTCTTACCTTTAGTTATTTAATTTATTCAATTTACCCTACTTTACTTCTATTTTTATTTACTATTTCTATTTTTAATTGTTATCTTATTGTCAATCAAAGTAGTTTTACGTATTTCCGCTATCACATCACACAGCTATCTAAGTACCACCTTAATTCTATATCAATTCCCACTGCACCTGCAGAAGGTTGGTTTGGCCAGCCGAAATATAGTGCTCCGTCTTAAAACTTATCTACGTTGTATCGGTCTTGCCTCTATATTTATTTTCTAAAGTTGAACTTTCCAGAGTTAGCCCTTTGTATAAGCAACGATGAAGACGTCAGCTTTACAATCAACTCAGTTGATAAAATAAAATTAAGGTGCACTTAAACCCACAAATTTTTTCGCTTAACGAAATAAGCTTATTTTTTGGAGTATTTCTGTGCAAAAATTTTTTAATTTGCTCAAATCCTTAATTTTCTGTGCTCAGTCAAAATACGGAAAATCGGCCGCCATCTTAACCCACGACCGAGTTTGAAGAGGAATGGCTCTAGCGGGTAATGTGACGTCAAATCGAGAACACGAAAGTCTGCATTTCACACATTTTCACTTGTTTGGGAAGGTTGTCGTTGATATTGTCCGAAATATGCCGATCAGGTGTGTTGTATGAGGAATGTATGAAGCGCGATACCCTCTTGCAAATTTCGCACATTGCAACATCCTTCTACAACACACTTAGTCTACATATTTTCGGACAATATCGACTACAACCTTCCCAAACAAGTGAAAATGTGTGAAATGCAGACTTTCGTGTTCTCGATTTGACGTCACATTACCCGCTAGAGCCATTCCTCTTTAAACTCGGTCGTGGGGCAAGATTGCGGCCGATTTTCTGTATTTTGACTGGGCACAGAAAGTTGAAGATTTGAGCAAATAAAAACATTTTTGCACAGAAATACTCCAAAAAATACGTTTATTTCGTTAAGCGAAAAAAATTTTTGGGTTTAGGTGCGCTTTAAGACTTTTGAGCAGGCTAGGTGCAGCCGCTGCTCGAGAACCAGAGCCCGCGCTCCTTCCCGAAGCTCTCTTTTCGGGGAGGAGCGAAAAAGATCGAACCTGAGAGAGCGGCGGAAATCGAGCCTATCCATATATTGGCTTTATGATGAATATATTTTGTCATGGAGCAATAAGGCTTAGTCTTGTCGATACTGTACTGCCATACAAAAAGGTTACTCAGAAATTGAATATACTTAGCTCCAGCAGTTTCGGGATCAGTTCAGTTGATCATTTTTAACGGTAACTTGAAATCTGATATGAAAGCAACCTCCATGGAGGTTAAGGCTGCCGTCGACCAAATCAAATCAATTTTTAAAAATCTTCTTTCTAATTTCTGTTACGTTAGGGAAACCATTTGAGTTTAATTTTTCGAAAACTGAATGACAAAGACCGCGAGATACAACCGAAAGGGTGTTTTAGGGGAACTAGAGCCGAATAATGGCAGGTGTAGTAATCAAAATTATGTCATAATTCTACAAGCCTCCAGCAGAGTGTTCGTGGGCTTTTGTCTAGGATCTCGATCTGCTTACATTAATTTGTTTACATCGCGACTTGTACCGCACAAAAGATAGAAATATCTGTCACATTTCCCAAAGCGTTGAGATAATTCCGAGGAAGCCCGTTTCCATTAGCGTTTTTCTTATCACCTTGCTTGCTTTGCCCACCTTTCTTTCTGTTTGTTTTTAGCAATGAATCTGTTTTGACTTCGTTTTACGCATTGTTAATTTGTTTTTTTCCCGATGAGGTTGTTAAATTCCAATGGAATTCTTTGTACCGACAAGCCTCGATGCGGCGTTTCGTTGGTCGGCGGCATGACCACATCGATCCTCTATGAAAAGTGTAAATTTTGTGTCTACTTCACTTGCGCAGGGAGACATTATGGGAGCGGTCATTATTTGTCACCGGCGGGGAAATAGGGATGGGTTGAGGGATTTTTTTGTGTCACGAGAAATTTTACTTAAAACCCCCCCCCTCCACAAGGCTCTCTGATATTCTTAAGATTACCCCCCCTCCTTTGCAGTTAGTTAAAAATGAAATCCTCCTTTTATACTCTCCCCTGAGCCCATTACTTGGCTCTTAACTTTGTCAGTGACTGAGCCCTCTCTGTTCCCCCTGAATACCATGGGATACCCCTCCCCCGAAATCCTCCATCATCCCCCTAGAGAAAAATTATGACTGGTCCCAAAGATGCACAACAAAAAGTGTCTGTCCGAGGTGCTTGTTATTTAATAACGTTTTCGATGCCAAAGCAATAGAGGACTATACAAGAATAATCTTCAACTAATGTTAATAAGATCTTATGGTTTATGAAGAAAAGAAGTTCTGGACACTATTTAACCTTAATAATAGACACAGGCACGCTGTACGTGCCTATATTTAGTAGTCGTAGAGGCTGGTTTCACTTTATTTTGTCAGAAAATTCCAAATCTGATTATAATTCAGTATCGATTTAAGAATAAAGCCTTAAAAAAATTAATATAAATTTCAAATCGACGAAATAACTTTTTACAATCGACAAAATCGAAAAACAATACTCTTCAGCTGGCAAAGCTGTAAAAGATACTCAATTTACTATCAGCATTAAAAGGTTTTACATCCGGTTTATGCGGTTGTCTCCTTTGCAAGATCGGCATCTTTCGATGAATGAGGAGATTTGGTATTATGTATATTGAAGTTGCATATTCACCGAAGTTTGATGCCTTCCTTCCTTCAATATGTCAGGCGAAAAAACAATCATATCATTGCTGAATTTAACTTCTTGAGCTCAAGTGATCTACTTTAAGTTTGTATTAAATTTCAGTATTTTGTTCAAGGACATTTAACTATTTTTCAGGAACCTTAAGAACCATCGTTGCACTTCAAGTGAAAAACAAGACTTCAGAAGAGTATTGGTTCATTTTAAAGATCATCAGCATTACTGCTGAAGGAGAAAACTTGGAAAGAATCGTTAACGTAGACCCGGGAAGACCGGTATATTTTTTGGTGAGGGTTGAGCGCACTTCAAGGTAATAAAAAATGTATTCCTGAAAATTTCAAATTCCAGAAGTTATCCACGACTGTCGTCTGGTAGGGATTAACAGAGAGTGATAGGTCCGCTTGATAGTGAACTTTTTTTTCCATAAACGTTATATGGGAAGCCAAAAAAAAAAAAAAATAAATAAACCATTCAACCTATGTTAGCCTGGGCCATAAAGTCAAATAGTGTGATAATCTAAAGAGCTAGTGGCTAACAAAAAAAAACTTGTTTTTACATTTTTATCTGTAATAAACTACACACAACCCAGGCATATTACACACACACTCACGTAAACAAAGTATTGAACAACAACAAACATATGAAACATATGAGTGAACTGCGGTTATGAGACGTATATAAGAACGATCCTTCGCAGTAAAGCACTATTTGAGCAATAGTGGAAAGTAGTATCGCAGTATCGCAGAGGTCAGTGGTTCGAATCCCGTACAGGCCTGAAATTTTTTTCAGGTCTGATTTCCACTATTGCTCAAATAGTGCTTTACTGCGAAGGATCGTTCTTATATACGTCTCATAACCGCAGTTCACTCATATGTTTCATATGTTTGTTGTTGTTCGATTTATCATCTACGGGTTTATATCGAATTAATTTGATGACCTGCTCCCAGTTGGCTTGTTAGCTCAATTGGTAGAGCGCTGCACTAGTATCGCAGAGGTCAGTGGTTCGAATCCCGTACAGGCCTGAAATTTTTTTCAGGTCTGATTTCCACTATTGCTCAAATAGTGCTTTACTGCGAAGGATCGTTCTTATAAACAAAGTATTGTTGGAAAGAAATTGCAACAACAGGATAATTATCTACATATCGTCGGAAATTCAGTTAAAGCTTCGATTGAAAAGTATAGGAATCCTTGCTATTTTCATCAAAGATAACAAGGTGGTTGCGGTGTCATTTTCTTGATGGTCTTGAATTAGTAACACCCTGATCCATCTGGCACTCAAAAGTAACGATATATAATTGTGATTCAGTAATTCATTCCTTCCTCCAGCTTCCTTTTGCGGCTCAGTGATACTCACCACAGTTTTAATTTTTATAAAAAGCGATGAGGAGCTCGAAATGTTGATTCTTCACTGACAAATTGTCATGCTTGTTCTTACTTGACATGTTTTTAACTGTCTGCCTTTTTATCTTTTTTCATAATAGGTCTGATGCGTCTAACTCCACTGAGGGAGACGAATCATTTGAATTATACGGAAACCAAAGGTCCGACGCAGAGTTCACTCGTTATGTCCGAGCCATCCTTACTCAGCTTCTCCCAACTGTTGAACGTAATCTTTACGAACGTGTAGATGGAGAGAAACCAGAACCAAATTCTGAGCCAAAACCTGAAAAATCTTCCATGTTTCCCGGTATTGTGAAGATGCATAGGGAGGCAAACACATCGGAACATGACGGAATTTTGATCAAGAATCATTTCAATCGTTCAGATGTCACCAATATGACATCTGACATTGACTTGGAGATGTCATATGCTGAATCGTCAGTTCTTAAGAAGAGCAACGGTATGGTAGCTAAGAGTCAGGTTGATTTGACTGAACAATTGAATTTTGGAGAGCCAATTCGACTCAAGAATGGTTCTACAGCCGACATGATGAACATTACATTCACGAGTAAGGTAACACTTCTTGATGACGAAAAGTCTCGCAGAAGTTATCTTAAAGACGACGAGTTAGCGGATATCAGCGTCCGTGGCTTCGTAAAGCTTCATGCTCCAAAATCTGACGTAAAGTTAGCGGTAAAGGGGTCCAAGCGAAAGGCTGTGAAAGAACCTACTGGTGAGTCAAGAGCATCACATGCCACCTTTGCCAACACAGATGAATCAGAAAAAAACTCGACCGCAGACTCGTATGTCTCAAGAAACCGAACCCGCAGACAAGCCATTACCATTCTTAGGTCAGCCGAGAAGGAGGAGAGTGTAACACTGATGGATAAAAAGATATTTGGTGTCAACGCAAAAGTAGAGGAAACATTTCGCATCAAGTTACAGACTGAAGTAAAAAACGAAATGACCGTTACTCTCCGTTTAGGCTCCGACTCGACGAGGCTATTAGACGAATCCTTCAGCGCCCATCGAAGTAAGACCAATAGTTGGTCCTTCTCGGTTTCAGTGGTAAGTTTGATGAGCTGTTAAGATCTGATGAATCCCACATAGATCAATGCCAGTATTAACAGAAAACCTAGCCACACAGTTAGTGTGTTGTTGACGTTTTAAGATTGTTTCATTTTGAAATGATAGATCAGTTTCATAACTAGCACGTCCCTACAGACACCTTTTTAAATCAAGCAACCATAAAACAGATGCATTCCTAATTGAGGCCTCTATGAAAGTTGGATTCCAGTCTTACTGACTGTAGGCAAAGTGAGGCACTCATCGATTGAAAGTCGTAAAGCCAAAATGAAAGTGGTTACTTATTAAAGGAAAATACAGTAAGAAAACTGCTTGAGGGGTGGGAATAGGAAAGAGATCAAGTCTGGATTTGTTTTGTTTTGAAAGTGATTCGTCGAAAGAGTGGCGCAACTTCTGGACTGAGGATTCAAAAACAAAACTACTGCAATCATAAATTACTTCTGAAGCTCAATTGAAAATTGGTCAAGGATGGATTAAACTGCAAAAAAGTGTATTCCTTGGTCCACTTTATATTTTGTATTCATTTACATTTTCTACTTTAAATTTTGTACGATCCAGATCCAAAGAGAATACCTAGCGAGATGAACGATTGTATACTTTATATACAAAGTCCACACTCATTAACCTTCAGAAAACCTTTTAAGCAATGCTATGTTATTTTAAAGTTGAATTCAAGCGACTCACTGATTAATTTTGGTTTTATTTATGGATTTACTGATTACTGTTGGTTTAATTAATGACAGGGTATACATGTTCCAGTATTTATCATCTCCCTTGGTGTGAAATTCAAACTAGGGATAGGTGGTAGCCTCACAGTTAGCGAGGGCTACAACATACAGTCATCTCTGGCCTATTACGCAACGGTTAGTTACCTGTCTTGTTCTTTTTTTATTAGTTTATTCATCAGCGTTTGGGTTTCTCGGCACCTGACTTTGCTGTATAAAAGCTTCATTAGAACTTACCACAACAGCGATAACAAAACCTTTATTTTCTTTAACTCTTACTTGAGACAACCGAAAGTCTCATTTGGTAAAATAGATTTTCTCTCTAGAAGATTACCCTTTGCCACTTTGCAACTCTGCACGCTTTGATTTGTTCCCTATACATTTGACGTCAAGTGTGATTGGACGATTTTTATTCTCATGAATCGTGATTTGAATTTTTTTAATTCATGAATTGTTATTAAAGATTATAAGTTCTTTTCATGGCTACGTGAACGAATGTTATTATTTAAGCGAGACCCGTAAATCAAGAGCTGGAATAAACATGATTCGTGATACATTTTGTTTTGCGTGATGAATTTCCGGCTTTTTCATTGCTTTGGACTTGAAATGTACGTATTGTTCTCGAACGGCTGTGGTTTTGACAGTGGTTTTTCGATTTTTTTTTTGTGGTTTTTCGATTTTTTTTGTGGTTTTTCGATTTTTTTTTGTGGTTTTTCGATACAAGTCATCAAACAGACCTCTAATAGTTCTTAGACAAATAAAGTAAGACATTGCGTTATCTTTTGTCGCGTAGGACTTGTCAAGAATAGAAAAAAAAAATTTTAATTTCACGAGATTGTCTTGAGTTCTGAACGTTACCGGTGATGAGTGGTGAGACCAAATATTTTTACGTGACTGAGTTTTGCAAAGGGGTTTAGGGGACCCTGTGATATCTCTTCAGATCTCTTCCTGGAAGAGCTTTTAAGTGAATCAGATCTTTCGTAATTTGGGTTCAAATTCTCCTCGCGCACCATGACGTTTTCAATGGACAATTTCAGTATGCCAGTGCATCATGATGCAAACGATGTTGTCGCTATAAATTGACCTGCTGCTGAATTGACTGTTTGGATCGTTTTAGGTTAGGCCATCATTAGCAGTGTCAGCTTCTCTCCATGGCTATGTATCAGTGCTCAACCTTCGGGCTGGTGTTCGTGGCGACGGTAACTTAATCCGCGGAAGTCTTCCTCTCACAGTTTCATTCAACGAAAATCGCGCATGCGTGGTTGCTTCTGCCGATGTTAACATTCTCGAACTGGAGGCTAGTATTTATTATCAGTGGTTAAAATGCCGCCTGGAATGGTTCAGAATCAAATGCTCTTGGGGCACTCGCCGTAATCTGCTCTCGATCGGCAGAATGTCCGCTATCGGACTGAGGCTTAAGCTGCTTGAATTCTGCTGCTGATTGGAAGCTTGTAAAAGATCTTCAATACGTATAGCTATGTTTCCTAAAACGTGATTCGTTGATGTACATTGGCGCTGACTGGGGCCACTTAGCATTTACTTCAACTTTCGTCCACGAGAGAAGTTTTCAATAATAGGTATCATGATATTAATTGGAATCACGAGAACTTAAAAGTGAAGAAGTCATTTGCTCTTTCTCTGTTCTTTTTATTGTTGTGGTAGCTTTAGTATTTACTGATCTTGATTGATTTGAGATAGACCTTGTCATACTTTCAAAGAGCCAGCTGGCTAATTTTTTTGTAAGCACCGAACAAACTGCTCAGTTAAATTAATGTCTAAATTAAAGTAAATTTGTTTTTCGTTATACTTCCATGGTTAACATGATACATGCGTAAAATTACCGTAGGCCGTGAAAATGGAACTAACCAACAGTACTCTTTTTGAAGAGGGTGATCGGATTAAGTGTTATTTGATTTTTTTTTTCAAATGTTAAGGGTCGTAGTGCAAGCTAATATTGATGTGTTTTGGAGATACCATATGTCCTCATTATATAACCCAGCTACTTCCAGGAAATTCAAATTTGTACAGCAGAGCCAATTGTCATACGAACTACAACTTAATGTGCCTCAGTGCTACAGAGAAACGGAAGGGGTAGGACTTTTCATATTCGTGGGGCAAAGGAAATTCCTTTAGATATACGCAAAAAGGACACCGTTAGGTCTTTAAAAGATCTGCCATCCAAAAGTTCTTTTAGCATAGTGTTAAGGTGGAACTTATATGTATCAGATATAAGTATAGGTTTTTTGCATGATTTTAGATTATTCAAATAGAATAGGGCAGAAAGCCACCAGTTAATCAGTTTATAGTAATTTTATATGTTACCCTTTATACAATATATAAGTTGTTACTTAATAACATAATGTTTAAAAGTTTAATGTTTGGTATTACAAAAAACATATTGTTAAGTCTACTAGCGGTTAGTTTACTCAATAAAAAAAAGTTTTTCAAACCAAGGGTTTTGAGGCAAATGTAAATCAAACGCGAAACAAACTCAGATTTCCTATCCAGGCCCCCTGCTTCGGAAGCTGAAAATACCCGTTGTCATAGTGATCTAGCCCACTGGCTGAACTGCTTCTGAGCATGAGCCTGATCTCCAAGACAAAAATGCGCTGAGAATACCTCTCCCAAGGACTCACGAAACCACATTTAGCTTAAAAACAAACCCTCCCTGACTGACCAGAGCCAGCAGTCCAGCAAAACAGCCTATGAAAAAAGTTAAGTAAGGAAAGGCCTTTTTTTAAGAGGCCCCTAAAACCTTAAAGAAATCTCTGGTTGACCGATGGTTTCAAAACCTACAGTCCCCATACCTGAACTATTGACAAACAGCCGCCTAGCCACAAACCTTCCGACAGGCCGTTCTCTGAACTACGCTCAGGTGCTAAACTTAGTATTTGGCTCCCGCATATTAGGCTGCCAAAATTGGGTTTCTACTTGGGTTTCTTTGCTCGTCATCAAAAATATCAACTTCTTCGTTAGTCAGCTGTGTAAATGAAATTAAACTGAGAAATCTAATGAACCCTAATGAAAACAGATGCAGATGCAGTTGATTTATTACATGGCAACCTGCGAAGCTATGAAGTTTTTTCTTTTCTTAATCCTGTTTGGCAGGCAACAGAAAAGCGAGCCGAAGTTGCATGTGAGGAGAAAGAGAAATTGGCTCGACTTAGACCTGTCGTGATTTTCACCTGGCTACGAGGAAACAAAGCCAAGGTAATCGCTATGGAATACCTAATCACTAATCAGAGGAAAGCGGGAAACATCATAGGCAGCCGATGAATAATCAAAGTTATTACATGTTAAGCAGCTAATGCAATGATAAAACAGGGGACCAATTCACAATTGGTTTCAAATGGCATATCACTACTGGGTGTTTGAAAAGTTCGTTTTGATTTAGAAGTTGCTAATTTTTTAAACAAATCAATTGTTTGTCAGAACTATTTCAATAAACTGAGGTAGAGAATTTATCAAAATAGTTGGCGATAGCAATTTTAATTGCCTAATAGATCATCGCGCCCTTTGTTTCGATTTTTGCGCCGAATGTACCCGCGTGTGTTTTCCCGCCATTTATTCGCATCCTTTTGTGTATGTTGTTCCTTTCCCGAATTTTTTGTTTTGTTTTGTAATATATATATGATCTTCTCCCGGCCCTCATTGGCAATTAACTGGCACTCAATTTTCTATATTCCCCCGTTTATAATCTGTTAGCGACGACTGATCTCCCTTCCGTTCCACCTGAAAACCATACGATCCTCCCTTAGGGAGGGATCACACTTATAAATTTAACCATGTACAACCAAAGTTCTCCAACCTTCCCCCAGGCGATAAATGATGACCATTCCTTAAGCTCTGTCTCAGAAGGCAACAGCCTAATACTGAACGAGGTCTTTATTTGATATCACGCCCACTGCGTCAGTAACAGCCACTTTGTGAAGTTCTGCACGTAGAAGTGCTGGGGTGTACGGTGACTGACGATTGATACACGGAAGTCTTCCAATCAGTATGTGGTATGATGCAAATCGTTCCCCCAACAGGAATATCTGCATGAACTGGAGGCTGATGTCTTCTGACGATGGAGATCGTGCTGGTGGGACTAGTGGTGGTTTAAATGCGATTGGGTTACTCGTTGCACCCTGTGCAGTTCGTTTGTATAGTATTAAATATATTAATCAGTAGTTTCACTAGCAACCTTTGTGGCTTCCCTTGGTGTTGATGTATGGGATCCCATGAAAATGGGTTCCCACTCCACCGATCAGCAAACTCGTGATCAGTGGGTAAAAAAAGGAACCAAGCTTATGCAAGGGTGGGAATGAGTGTGTAAAATGAACATGAAAGTTAGGTGTTAAAATTGAGGGAGCGACTTCTGTGACAACAGCACGCTCCTAAACTCAATTTAAAATTGTAAAAAATATATGTTATATATTATTAAAATAAAAAAATAAATAAATAAATAAGTAAGTAAATAAAATCAAAATAAAATAAAATAAAATAAAATGAAGTTAAAATATTATATAAGAGTAACTATTAGAAAGAGGGGGCGAAGCATTTAGGGTTTAGGGTTAAATTGCTAATTTTATATTAGAGTTTTGGTTATAGTTAGGGTTAGAGTTATATTAGGGTTAGGGTTAGTGTTAGTTAGGGTTAGGGTTAGGGTTTTAGGGTTAGATTAGGTTTAGGGTTAGATTAGGTTTAGGGTTAGGGTTAGTGCTAGATTAGGGTTGGGTTAGGGGTAGGGTTGTGGTGGGGTAAAGGTTAGTCATAGGCAAGGGTTTGCCTAGGGTTTGTGGAATGGGGTCACTTTTTTTGATTGGAGGAAGGGAAAGTGGGTTATAGAGTAGGATAGGAAAAAAGGATTATTGATAAAAATAAAGTATTCTCCTTTTTCAATTATTTTTATTGAGAGGAGACTGTAGGAATGGGAAGGATATAGGTGGAAGAGGAGCAGTGTTGATCGAGGAGTGGTGAAAGAAGATCTGAAGTGTCTATAAAAGTTGTTCAAAGATGGAGAGAAATGGAAATCAAACCGGCCGGGTGAGGAGAGAAGGATGCATCGGCACCAAGGCTCCTTATGGTTGTGAGTCGTCAGGGGGAAAGCAGAACCGAGCGAGGATGTTTCTAACCTGGTACCAGGCGACATCCTCGTGCCGAGTCCTTGTTGAAGAAAGCAAGAAAAACTACACAAATATAGTGAGAAATAAGAAAGTGATTGGAACCTATTCCAAAGGAAAAAAAAAATATATATATATACACATATATATATTATATATTATCAAAATATATATATATATATATATTATCAAAACTGTATATATATATATACAGTTTTGATAATATAGAGGGAGTTAAATACGTATACTAAATAAAGAAAAATTTCAGATATAATAGAAGAGACAACTTATGTAAACAATTTAAAAAAATTTTCCGGAGATATTACGGAGGAGAATGCAATGCTCATGTAGAGAAAGAAAGAATGCGGTGCTAATACAGAAGAGAATACTTATGTATATTAAAAGAAAAATAATTAAATGAATAAAAACAAAAAACAAAAATAATAATTTCAAGTGTGTGTACACTGAACGGAAGTGTCACGAAACGGGAATTAGAATTAAGAGGGGAGGTGTGTTATTATTTATATGAAGAAAATAAAGATAGATACCTTAAGAAATATGAGAGGGAGCTGCCTTATCCTTAATATCCAAAGAAAAAAATATATTTATAACGAAAAAAGATTTTCGCTACCGGCTCCGTGTCGCGAAATAGCGGAGTTGAAAGATCTTAATCTGGGACGGTCACGTCAGAATGGCGTGATCGTATTGCGTGAGTCTTATGACGTACGGGTAACGCGCGATTGCTCTTGGGAAATTGATGAAGAGTGTTCAATCGATCTTCGTCGTAAAAGGGATTTTGACCCTCGAGATGTCTGGAAAATGAATTATTTCTAGAGATAAGGAGATAACTACATGCGTTAGCAGAAGGAACTGAATGGAGACGTCGATGTAAGGTTATCGGACGTTGTTGGAAGAGGGCGAGGACCCATTGTTGAGATCTTTCGTTCTAATCTGGCTGTGGAAAGTGATTAACTGTTGGGATGCATCGATCCATCTTGGTTCAATTCATGAATTCACTGATTAATTTTGGTTTAATTTGTGACAGGACATAAGAGTTCCAGTATTCATCATCTCCCTTGGTGTGGAATTCAAACTAGGGATACCTTTTACCCTCAAATTTCGCCCTGGATCAAACACATTGACACCTCAGCTCCGCTATGACGTGAAGGTTAGCTAATTATCTTGTTCTTTTATTTGTTAGTTTATTCATCATTGTTTGGGTTTCTCGGCACCCTAATATGATTTATAAAAGCTTTATTATTACGAAGCACAACAACGATAACAAAAACTTTTTTTGTTGTTGTATTTCTCAATTCACACAACCGAAAATCTCATTCCGCCTAAGATACACTATTAGAAAAGATGCTTTAAAACTCAAGATTTTTCTCCGAATACTATCCTTTGCCATCTAGCAATTCTACAAGCTTTTGTTGGCTATATGTCTTCAGATATCACCCTGAAAGAGCTAAGATTTATATAGATCATTTAAGAAAATCGGCTCTTCTGGGCTCAAATTTTCATTGTGTGCCAGGACGTTTTCTATGGACGAATAAGTATGCAAATGACCTATGATACATATGATGACGTCACTATGAATTTACCTGCTGCTGAGTTGGCTATTTGGATCTTTTAAGATTGAGCCTTCTTTGTCAGTGACAGCTTCTCTCCATGGATATGTATCAGTGCTCAACCTTCGGGCTGGTGTCAATGGCGACGGTAACTTAATACGCGGAAGTCTTCCTCTCACAATTTCATACCACGAAGATCGTCTCTCCAACGAAAAAGCACGCCTAGTTCTTTCCGCTGAACTTAACATGCTCGAGCTGGAGGCTGGTATTTTTTATCAGTGGCTAAAATGCCGCCTGGAATGGTTCAGTATTAAATGCTCTTGGGGCACTTGCCATAATCTGCACTCGTTTGGCAGAATGTCCGCTATCACCCTGAGCCATACTCTGCTTGACATCTACTTTTGATTGGAGACCTGGGAATAGATATTTAGTGTGTACAGCTATTTTTCCTAAAACGTGATTCGTTGATGTACATTGGCCCTGACCAGGGCCACTTGGCATTTACTTGAACTTTTGTACTCTAGAGAAGTTTTCAGTTGTGATCAACTGAGTGTCGAAAAACCAAAACCAAAGTAATCGCATCTTCTAATCAGAACTAAGGTTAACATTATCGTTAGCCAATAAGAACTCGAAGTAAAAACTATCAACCTGCTTGAGGAGCGGAAAAACGCGAGTGACCAAGTTAGGATTGGTTTAAGTTTTTTTATTTGATTGGGTAAGATGATGGTGCAAGTTTTCTAGACCAATCACAGTGCAAAGCAAAGCAAAGTAAAACAAAGCGATTCTGGATTATTTTCGACACTCGATTGAAAATGTCTCTATATTTTTTTATCAAGGCAGAATGAGACTTTTTTCCAATTTTTGCAGAAAAATTGCCCCGTTACACAAGATTTTCGTTATGTGCAAATTATGCTCTTCCACGTCCTTTTTTTTTTTTCGTATTTTCAAAGAGCCCGGTGGCCACTTTTTCAGTTGTAAAGACTGAATAAACTACTCAGTAAAATTATATTGATGTCTAAACTAAGGTAGTTTTTTTTCTTTATGCTTCTATGGTTAACATGATATAAGCGAATAAATAACCATAGGCTGTGAAAATGGAACTAGCCGACGGAACATCTCTTTAAAGAGGGTCTGGATAGGGTTTAGCGTTTAGTGGTACTTGAACATTTTTTTTGTGATGTTCAGGGTCGAAGTGCAAACTAATGCTTAGGCGTATCGGAGAAATCGACTGTCCGACTTACCTAACCCAGCTACTACCCAGAAAATCAAACTCTTACAGCAGTGCCATCCCCCAGTTGTCGTAGGAACCACAACTTAACGCGCCCTTTGTACAACAGAGAAACAGAAGGGAATGGGACTTTTCAAGGTCGTCGGGCAAAGCTCTGGAATGGAATTCCTTTAAAAATATGCGAAAGGAGCACAGTTAGTTCTTTAAGTTCTGCCATCCAAACTTTTTTTAGTATAGTGTTAAGGTGGATCTTACATTTATCAAATATAAGTATAGGTTTCTTACTCGCATGATTTTAGATTATTCAAATAGAATGGGACATAGGGCCACCAGTTAATTAGTTTATAGCACTGTTATGTGCCACCCTCTATACGATAAATAAGTAATTACTTACTAACTAAATGTGTAAAATTTTAATGTTAGGTGTCATACTATTCAGTGTACCAGCGGTTCTTAGCTCTTTAAACTATAAAGGCTTTCACGCAAATGTAAAACAAAAGCACAGCCAAACGGAGACTAAAAATACCTCGAGTCATGGTGATCTAGCCCACTGGCTAAGCTGCTTCAGAACATGTGCCTGCTCTGCAAGACAAAAATAGGCTGAGAAGACCTCTCTTAAGAAGTCATGCCCACGCAACCGCTTTTATTTTTTGCAGGGCGGTCCGAGTGTTGCGAACTGAATAATTTTAGAGCATTTTTTTTAATGTCAAAGCCAATCCGGAAGTGCATGGGTTTTGCTAGACTTCGCTCTGTGATTGATCCAGAGAACTCGCGCAACTCCCCAATTAGTTACAGAACATACACCAAAGACGAATTGGTCGTTCGCGTTTTACCTTGCTATAGGCAGTTGCTGCTTTTACTTGAGTGGTCTTTGAGGGTTAATATTTCCTTGTGTTTTCTGAGAGGTATCGTTTACATAACGTGGATTTTGCACGAAATGAATTATACAATCACTAATGAGGCGCGGCGATATTCGAGTTGTTTCAAGATTTAATCATTTCATACATTTTAGATAATTGCCCTTTCGTTATCCAACCCAGGATATGGTAAAGACCTATTCAATAGAAGCTTGTTAATTGAAGGTACTTATTTAATCTTAGCTAAATGCTCATTGGCTGTCTACCCAGTATATTGACTGGGCAGAGAAGTAGACAATACCTTGTTTATTCACAAGTCAACAATTTGGTATGCGGTATGCAAATATGTACTTTAAGTGTGCGCGACTTTTTTGCATAATCATTGCTTGACGATGCCTTGCACTGACTCGATTTGGACTTTTTCACAAAGGACTAAAATTCTACAGCGTAAGAGAAAACTTAAATGCTAAATCATACTCCTCGGTTGTCTGGCACTACAGTTTTTAGATGGCACTCAACTCTTATTGGTTATTCTGCTGAAATTGATTTTGTATAGGTAATCACATGATTCCGAGTGCAATCTGGAATATATAAGCATGAGTAAATTTTTTCAAAGACTTACAAAATTGCATGAGCCCGTAGAGTGAGTGCAATTTGTGGTCTTTGAAAAAATTTACAAGTGCTTATTTATTCCAAATTGTACGAGAAAATAATGTGATTATCTATTAATAATATACATGAAAAAATACGAGGTAGCTTCTCATAACTACGCAGAAGAAAAGCGCGCGCATCACGTGCAAAAATAATCTATTAAAACCCTGCAAGTGACATTGACCTTGAAATTGACCTTGACGTTGACATTGACCTTGACATTGACCAATCATTCTGACTAATCAGAATGTCTGGTTTGTTTCTTTCTTTGCACTGAATTAACCCTCTTCTGCACTGAATTAACTCTCTTCTGCACTGAATTAACTGAAAACTGCATTCATCTTAACCAATCAGCACTGAGAAATTTTTTCATCCATATTATTAATTAGATACAATGAATATTTGAAGTTCAATGAATATAATGAATATATGAAGTTCATTTTTTTCAGGTCTGATTTTCGCTATTGCATAAATAGCTCTCTCTACTGCAAGGATCGTACATCATACGCATATTATCAATCTTGTAACATGGCGCCAAATAGTTAAGAATTGTTTCATGCTTAGCGTGCGTATATCGAGTTATGGATGCACGCGGGGAGTTTGGAGAGCAAGAGAGAAGCGTAAAGCCTTGGTCAAACGGCGCATGATAGTCGATGATAGTTGATTCTCTTCACACTATCATCAACTATCACCAACTATCATTCGCATGGTCAAACGGCAAACAAAGTTCGTGATAGTTAATGATAGTTCACCAGCAGTCACGCGAGAAGCTAGTTCCAGGCTCTTTCCGCGTAAAATGTGAACACAAACATGGCTTTGCGTGAAACAAACAAACTTGTTGAAGTATGAATTTATCACGACGAAAGAGGGCGGCAGCTTGCTTAGTAGTAACCGATTTGTTGGAGGAGTGTACGGAGGATGAATCTGGAGAGCGTTGGTGGAAGAGAGGACGGACAAAGGAAGGGATTAAAAGGAGAAACGAAAGGGAGATGTTGAAATTGGTGGAAGAATTGCGAGTGGAGGACACTGCCGCTTACAAGGAACCGTTGCGAATGAACTTTGAAACATTTCAGGAAATATTGACCGCTATCGGGCCTGAGATTAAACCGGGCCATTTTAAACGAGCCCGCCGATTTTCGGGGAAAACAGCTCACCAAAAACTATCATAAACTAACATACGTGTGGTCAAACGAGAAAACCTCTCATCGACCATCATGAAGGACTTGAACAAGCTCAAAATGAATGATAGTTGACAACTATTCACCGAAGTGAAGGTGGTTAGTGGTGGATATTTACCTCGCCGCTTCGCGGCTCGGTAAATATCCACCGCTAACCACCGACACTGAGGTGAATAGTTGTCTTAGTATATACTAAAACATTGAGATAATGTACACCACCAGAAATTGATTTTAATTCATACATTCCAGCAACGATTCCAACATTTTCCCGCGCGTAACGATCTAACGCGGCTCGGATCGCGGTAAGTGAGTTTTTTTTTTTTGTAAAAACTGCCGTCTCGTTTTTTCGCTGGCAGATAAAATTTCTGAAGACATTTGTTTAGCTCTGGTGGCGAAATTTCTTCAAATGGTGTTGCAAACTCTTTCTATAATTGAAACCACTCTGTACAAAATACCATTCAACTTTGATTTTCAAGTGAACAAGTGAGGTTACGTAAGATTTATTTGCATTTGTAAACTAAACCTTTTTCATTGGTTTTCATCGATAAACTCCCGGTTACCATTACCTTTAAACACGGCCAAACCAAATTTAGTCGCTTTCTCTGTGTTTTCAGGGACTGCTTCGTCGTTATTTAAGTGATTTCTTCGCTTAGTTGGTGGTCAAACGGAAGCCCGCGCTTCAACTATCATGCGCCGTTTGACCAGGGCTTAAGAGTTTCTCGAGGCGCAGCCGAGAGCAACTCCAACTTCTCGCTTGCTCTCCAAACTTCCCAAGTGCATTGATAGCTCGATATACGCACAGCTAAAAGCATGAAACAATACTTTTACAACATACGAAAACAATTTGGGCGCTGAATGACGTTTTAATGTGTTTTTAAATGAAAGTTGCCCGAAATGTTGGCGTCTCCGATTGTTTTGTTGATTTTGTAATTAAATGGTTTTCGGTAGAGTTAACAAATGTAACCAAAACAAACGTCATCAACAGAGACGTTTACCTTTAAAAGTCGCCACAGACCAATTTGTAGTCTTCTTAGTTCTTGCTCAATGTCTTTCAGCTAAAATTTTCTCCAGCTCCTGTTCCCATAAGTTCGGGAAACGGGCCTGTTGTGTTTCGTTTAATTTTCGTTGTGTTTGTTGGCTTGACTACTTGCGGGAAGGTCGAAAGCCAAAGAAAAGTTTGGTTGGTCTTCCATTTACTGATATCGCTTACCGAAACTTTAACTTAAGGAAATCACACGACGGAAATTTTGCAGCTATTTTGAAACTGCACACGTCATTTTATTGAGCTCGGCCGTGCGTACATAAAGATTTTGTTCATGTTGACGCAATAGGAATTAGATAGGACTAGCGCGCGCGCTATGTTATAATAAGACTTCTTTTACGTGGCAATTTGACCATATTTTTCTAATGCGTGACTGCGTAACACATTGTGCGTTACATTTTTAATTTGGGCGTGTGCCACCAATACTCAACGCTGATTGCTCCATTTGCGTCATGTGGTTGAACCAATTAATCTTTTTGATTGGTCACGAGCTAGGGTAACCCCTTAACTACTCAGGCACATGAGTGACTTCAGGCAGTTTGGCAGTTTGGGCAGTTCCTCCAACACTCCGCAAGCGCGTGAAAGGCAAGCGAAGGATTAGGGTAAACTTCACACTTTGCTGAAGCCAAAAGAAAATCTGAACGCAAGTCATGCAGTTCAGAGGCAACATTAAAACTAGATTAAAGTTGCAACTCTGTAACAAAGTATATTTGTTTCGAATCCGTGCTTGCTGGTCTTTCTGCCGCTAATTACCGCCATTTTAGACGCTTTTAACTTTGATCTGGGAATTATCGCTTATTAATCGTAAAACTACCCACTGTGATGACATTCTTAAAAGAGGAGCTCTAAGATTCTCGTAGTATTGTTGAAAAAGAAACCTTATAGTAATAACAGCTTGTGAACGATATCCAGCTCACTGCAGACTAATTCCCCCAGTACTGTTACTTCTTGTGCATCTGCTTCCGCGATCGTTGATCAACAATGTCAACGTCGTCGCGTTTGCTCTCTTTGCCTCAGCACCATTCAGAGCGTGGGGAAGAATGGAGATACTAACAAGAATAATTTAAAAGGGGTCTACAATACACTGAATCTTCAGAAAGGACGGAGTGGTCGTTCAGCTGTACCCTCGACCACAGATGGTTTTCCAGAGAAAAAGGAACACCACAAGTATATGGTAACTGTCCTCAACTGTAGTCGTAAGTGTCGCGTTGTCAGCCCGGAGAGAGAGAGAGAGAGGGGGGGGGGGAGGTTCTGATAAAGAGGTGCCGTAGGATGGGATAGTATTTCACGACTTGACTGCTACTGAGTTTGAGTTGCATTTTCAATTGAATTACTTGAATGGGGTTGCAGATTTGCAGAAATTTTTTTTTTTGGGGGGGGGGGGAGAAAATTATGGTAAGTAGGGATTTGAAAATAGTTAAAATATGGTACTATAACTGGTTGTTATAGTATCACCAGAAGTGATTAAGACGTGGTCTATAATTGGCTAAATAATAGACTAAAATGGAGAAGGGGCTCTGTGAGGCCGACGGAAATACCCAGGAAAAACTGACCCAAGTAGGCTCTCATCCCCCTCCTCTAGGTTGTCAGTCAGATCAGAAGAAAGGTTTCGCAGAAGAATAGGAAGACCTCAATACAATAAGTTGACCCCTCAGAAAGATCAGTGCAGCCATACATCGCGGAGATTCACAGTAACAGGTTATTTTCCAGAGACAAATCAAGGAACACCAAAAAAAAGATGAGGGTGTGGTCACCCTTAATATCCCTGATAATTGTGATGGAGTGAAATCTGCCTAAAGGAAATGAATATTTTTACGAACACCGCCGTCTTTTCGGTTGCTGCATCAGTGGTGTGTAGAGTCATCCTAATAGGAAATATTTTTACCCAGAAAAAGCAACGTTCGGGGCGCTTGATGAGGGTAAACTAGGAACCAGGAGAAAGTTTGCTGTATCAAGTTGATAAATTTTTAGAAGTATGGAGGTATCTTCCGGTGTATGTTTTCTCAGACAAATAATTGGACATCTGTCCGTTTTACCGACATCTATTGCGCTACTTCTCAAGTAGGAGAAGTAGCAACAGACGGGCAAGTTGAGTTGAATGCATAATGATGTTAAAGAAATCTCTAGTCGTATGATGAAACTTGATACCCACAGGTATCAACGAACGCTTTTCATTCCACTTATTTATTCGTGTTTTTCTCGTTGCCATGTTCCCACCAATCACGCAGCTCCTTTTTCTGCCTTTAAAAGCACACACAACCCACAATTCCCGTATTCGCTCCGACTAAGGGCTAACGCTCGAAACGTCAGCTTTTATAATCGTAACGGTGGCCAAATTACCATTTCAACTTTGTTGATATATTCAAATTGTATCATGAAACTTGAGTTTAACACCAGCTTCAACTTTGAAAATTACTTGGAAGAGGGTAGTTTGGAGAGCAGTGCTGGGCAAGCACATATGTGACTTGACTTCAGGCAGTTTGGCAGAATGCGCAAAAATTCTACTGTAACAAGTTCCTTGATCAAATCTGCGGCAGGCGCGCTCAACTTCTTTCAGCTGGGTGAACTACAACCTTTACACGCTTAACTAAAGCCAAAATGACAAAAGTCGTAAACATGTAGTCACGTAGCCTAAATGTGACAACACTAACTTTTGTTGAAACAGTACGATCACCTTTATTTGCTTCCGTGCTAGCTAATCTAAATGTCGCCATCCTAGACGCTTCCATCTTCGATTCAGAGATGATTAATTAATAAATCGTAAGAATATCACGTGATAAACTTTTGAAAAGAGAGCTCCCCGATTTTGCGGTATCGTTTAAAAAAGAAAACATGGTAGTCGCACAAGCATGTGTACGACATTCATTTCATGACAGACAGATTTTCGCTTTGTTCTTAAACGTGACATTAAAATGCATTTGCATCCGCGCTCACTGATCAACATTATCAATGTCAGGCTTGTGATCTTTGCTTCAGCACTATTCAGCAAGACGAGACAGTCCCCGTGGTTGAAACTTCATGATTAGAAGGGAAAATGTTTATCCAGGGAACACGCCTGTGAGATCAATTATTTTCTGTGAACCTCAATAAACAAAGAAGTAAGCAAGCTGTACTCCTGGCCATTGGGTAATCGGTCAACTAAAATAATGTTCTTTGAGAAAAATGGTAGGAAAAGGTCGAGAAAAGTATCTTAGTTACAATCGGTTAGAGGCATTAAGTTTAGAAAATAAAGATCTTTAGACACGATGTACACCATTTTACAATGACAACAAGAAGCAAGAGTTTTTAAAGAATTTAAATTTTTTTCACAAAAAGGTCGTCGATGAATCATTTGAACACGGAAAAAAACTTAAGATTTGCGGTCACCTGCACGCACATCCCGTGAAACTAAACATATGAAATGTCATATTTTTGTGAAAGAAAAAGAACTCAAGGAGTTAAGCGATAATTTTGGAGCAAAGTTCATTCCCACAAAGGACAGGGTGAGATCGATCCTATTTTTAACGACAAGAATTTGCTTGAAACCTAGGAGGGGTGTAGCTCGGGGGAGTGATTTTGTGGATAATTACAAATCAGCTGATTAGAAATTACGAGCACGCGTGATTGATCCTCAGTGCCAAGTCACAAAGTTGAAAAATGCACAGTGTGTCAAGTTCCAACAATAATTTTCGAAAAAATCGGCAAGTTAACAATGCAAGACTTGCGTTCTAGTGCCGCTATTTATTGTTCTTTCATACAACACACTGTGGTTAAATAGACACTCCATAACAAATACAAACTAATTAACCATGGTATGATTGGAACTTTTTCAGCTATCCTAACCAAATGCGAAGGAACATTAACTGTGTTCTTGTTAGCATATATTTGTTAGTTGATGAAACCAAAAACATCTACAAACTAACCTTGTTCCTAAAAAAAGATACGTCATGTTTAAACGAATACTCAAAATTTCTACCGTGAATTACTACGCTTGTTCAATTTTTTTAAGGACAATTTTGTTTTGTCGTTCATCGTGTCGTTTTCTTGTTTCTAACTTCACAGACCTCGCCATAACGTAGCTGACGATGAAAGAATGTAAGCTGAAAAAACGGTGGGTTTTCCCTTTTTTTGCCCAAGTTGAACGATTTATCTAGTCTTCCCTACTTTTGAATCAGTTTGGAGCCGTACGAGTACATAAATCATCTCAATACTAGGGTGAATAGCTACGAAAACAAATGGGATCTTCTTTAATCCAAACAATCTGATGAAGAGGCATCAGTCACCGGTCGACATGTACTGGTTGATGCAAGTGATTCTGTGACGTCATAAGTTCCACCTACTGCCGCCTGGTCCAGAACTTTGTCCAATCATTGTTTTGGATTTGCCGATCGCGGACACCGTAACTGCATATCCTACTGGCTGCATAAAAAGACTTCGTTCGATCTAGTGTAGAACTGATTTAGAAAATAACAAAATAATGATCTTCCAACTAGGATGCTGGACTGAAAACCAAAATAGAATCCACACATGCCCTCTCTGATCTAAGGTACTTCAACTTAACGTTTAATCAAATCCAAAAAAAGTTCCTGAAAGTTCTGTTTTTAGGCTCGTCACGCAACGCTCCTCCCCTCCTTGTGGAGAGGAGCGTTGCGTGACGAGCCTAAAAACGGCTGCGAAGGAGACTAATCGAATGAGAGTCGTAAAACCAAAACAACTGCGTAAGCACAAAGGCCGAGCAGAAGAAAGGAAAGTTCCTTGGAGAGCCAATGAAAACTCAAAGAAAAACCAAGCAACCCTCCTAAAGCGCGGGAAAACGTGGGATGACCAAATCATAATTGGCGTAAGCTATGAATCTGATTGGTTGAGGGAGTGGCGGAGTTTTCTGGACCAATCACAGAGAGGAGTAAATGAAATCTAATGCATTCTGGGATTATTTTCGACGCTCATTTGAAAAGTGCTCTTAAACTAAACAGCTCACAACACTCAGACCTCCCTGCGAAGTGTAACATGTTCAGAAACATTCGCTGATCATATTTTGCTTCAAACTGAAGGCAGACAATTGGCCAAAACTGAACAAGGTGTGTGGAGTACCCCAACCGCACCCCTCGTGCCATCCACAGTATCTCCATTGGTAGAATACAAGGGCCTCCAGTTCAAGGATCTTTAAATCAGCTGAGACGTCCAGGCAGGTACCCCTGTCGATAGGACGACTTGCTTCATACGACACAGTGATTGGAAGACTTCCGCTCATTAAGTGCCCGTCACCATACACCCCGGCCCTTATGATCGCTACTGATACAGATCCTCGCAAAGTGGCTGTTACTGATACAGAAGGCGTTACCTGAAATGACAGTGTGTAAACTTGTAAAAGCTTATTTTTTATTAATTTAATTATCTATTTGTATGATTTCAGGAACTCTTTAAAGTCTGTATGCCCCCTTTTTTTATTATTTGACATCAAAATATAATGACTCTATAACGTGTTTTAGCAACATTAGCGGTATTACTGTTTTTTGAATTTTTTATCAAGCTCTATAATCTGTAGATAAAATGTTTGGCCGAGCAAAGGGGGACTGGGCGCCGTCACGTCACAGTAGTAACCATGTGTTTTTATCATGTAAACAAGTGGGCTTCGTGATTAATAATTTCTCTGGCTATTTCGGTGATAGTTTCGTTTCATTATGGGCGATACTTCTTGTTGTTCTGACGAAAGTTTCTTGTTTCTTTAATAAACTTGGACTTACTACCATAACGTCACGAACATGTAGGTACCAGTACTGTTTAACGCGGCCAAAGAGATACGGAAAGCCTAAGTTCGCTACAATTTCGGACTTAAATCGCCTCGTAAACTAACAAAGACGCATCAGAATCAATCGCAAATCTTACCAGACACCCTCTACATGCTTCTATTTTTATAATTTAACGCTAAAAATAGGTGTCATGGGGACTTTACTCTTTACCGTCTCGTACATCATTGTGGTTATTGCAGACAGAGACAGCGGTTTTTTATTCAAGTAATACTGAAGCCATTTCAATTTATTAGGACAACGGAACGGGCAAATTAGGCCACAATACTATACTAACATGTCAAAAATATGAACGAAAAGCGGAGGAAAACACGGCCGCAATAAACGATACATACTTCGATTTTTTCCGTTATTTTTTAACTTGACTTTCTGAGTATTGATCTTTAAAACACTCGGATCTTTTTTGTTGGTCATGAAGAGCAATTTTCGTTTGTGTTGTTTTCGTCTTTCACTCACTACTTATTCAATCGGTACAGTGCTCAGAGTGTAGGATGAATCTCGAAAACTAAAAACCCAAAACACTAGAAAATTAAATAATGTGAAATGATGAATCCCTTGTTCTATGGGTTAACATGTATATTAGTATAATTGCTCTGGTGATTATGGAGAAGCACGCGCTCTGGTTGGTCCAGGAGGGCATCATCATATCTCGATGGAATCACCTCGTGAAAGGTGATTCTAGCAGGAGCGCTAAAATCAAAATGGCTACCTTGCGTTTTATCAATGTTACTCCGGAAGTGATGAATGTGATAAAGAAAATGCAAGAGCAAAAAGAGATGCTATTAAGTTTGGAACAACGCTTTTCAAAAGAAAGATATGAAGTTTTTGCTGATTGAATTGAATAAACCTATCAAATTCTAGTGGAAACTGGCCCTTTATCCCGATACGAGTAATCAGAATAGTTCAAAACTTAAACGAATATTTACAACAGAATTCGAAAGCACCTAAGCAATATACTATCACAATTATTCAGGCTAAGTGAATATTGTTGAATAATCCCCTCGACTTCGTCTCGGAGATTATTTAGCAATATTCACTTCGCCTTAGGCGAATAATAGCTAAATATGAGCGGAAATTTTGCCCATCACTTGTATTGTTCCCGCCCCATCAGGGCTCGGAAATTTACTATGCAATTCGAAAAATCTTCATACGAATTATGTTCCAAACCTTTTCTCAAGGTTTATATCTTAGGATAAGATGTGCAGAAGCTTAGAACACAAACACTTCTGCTCTCAGCTCAGACATATGCTAAGTTCAGGAGGTGGTTCTCCATAATGGCAACCGAAAGCCATAACTTAAACTGAACTGGCTCTCCGAAATTTAATCGTTGAGTCAAGTGGACCTCACCTTTCGTTACCACGCCACTGCGCTTATTAAGAACGGACGAATCAGTATATGACATGTCCAAGTCAATGTCAGATGTCATATTGGTGACATCCGAACGATTGAATTTATTTTCAATCAAAAGTTCGTCATTTTCAGATGTGTCTGCTTCTCTGTGCATTTTCACAATACCGGGAAACATGGAATAATTTTCAGATTTTGGCTCAGAATTTGGATCTGGTTTCTCTCCGTCTACAAGTTCGTAAAGGTTGCGCTCAACAGCTGGGAGAAGCTGAGTAAGTATGGCTCGGGCATAACCAGTTAGCTCTGCGTCGTACTTTTGGTTTCCGTATGGTTCAAAGGTCTCGTGTACTTTGGTGGATTTTGACGTCTCCTTTACCTCAGACCTATTGAAAACACATTTAGACCCAATGAAAGCACCTGAATTAGCAATTGGCATGATACTTTATAGAAGAAGTGACGAGCAGCAAAAGAAGTAGGAGGAAGGGACGGGTGAGTGGGGAACTTCACCGTAGAAAAGAATATAGCTACTTATCCTGTTAACCCCAGACGACTTAAAAGCCAACATTTGGTAGAAATGAGAAACCAAAAGGAGTTCTTGTGAAAATTTCGGCCACTGTTCTCTAATTGAGCAAAAACCTGACGTCTTTGCGTGTCAGTAAGATCTGATACCTGAATCCAAAGGGCGACGTATAAAAGATGTATCAAAGGCTTAAAAAAATGAGAATCAGAAAAAGAATACTAATGTTAGACAGCATTCAATATCGCAATACGACCTACCGAGTGTCAGTGAAGATTCTTGTCTAGGGAAATTGTGGTGAACGTTTTTATGAATATAACTTCACCGGTCATCTGATGACAATTCACGTTTCCTAACCATATATCTTCTTTGGATTATATGCACCCCAGGGTCAACAAGCTTTCCCGTCCCGAGCAGGTCGACTGATCTAGCCCAATAGCAGTGGGCTAGATCAGTCACATATGACAAAGAGAAACGAAATTGTAATCTTTTTTTAGAGGTATGCAAGAACGAAAAAAGAGTCTGAGAGTGAAAACAATCGAAAAATAAAATTGAAAGTTGGGTACCGTTTGTCAATGAAAGAAAAAATGATTTTGGAGAAGAGATTTTAAATTGCTCATAGGCATTTCTAGGTTTAACAGTAATTTTCACCGGTTTTCCGACTAAATTGTCTCCATCCCCCAGCCCCAACCCCCCCCCCCCTTACAATCGGTAAGAGAGCTAAATAGTCCTTGATATTTTTTCAAACTAAAATTTCGTGACTTATACAAACTGAATCACAATTATACATTATTACTCTTGAGCACTGGGTGGGTCTAGATGCCACCGTATTTCAAGACCATTCGGAAGTTGACACCACAAACCACCTGTCAGTAATTGTTCGTTTAGCTCTCCTGATTATGAAACTATTTTACTTGATGGCCCAGGCTAACAGAACGGTAAGTTGAATAGGTTTCTGGCTCATCTATGATATTTATGGGAAAAAAAATCACTCTCAGGTGAATCTAATTGCTTTCTGGTAATCCCGACATGACTTAGCAGATATATTCTAAAGACTATCTTGTTGCCTACCTTGAAGTGCGCTCAACCTTCACCAAAAAATATAACGATCTTCCTTGGGTCACGTCACCAATTGTTTCCAAGTTTTCTTCTTCGGCAGGAATGCTGATGATTTTAAAAACGAACCAATACTCTTCTGAAGTCTTGTTTATCACCTGAGGTGCAACGATGGTTCTCAGTGTCCCTGCGGAAAAATAGTTGAAATTGCATTACAAAACTAATTTAAAATAGAGTAATTTGGCTGAAAAAGATCCTTGTTGAGCTTAATTCGACTCTGTTTGCCTGTTTTCCTGAGGGAGGAAGCAAGACATCAAGCTTGGTGAATGTAGTGTATTGACTGCACACTAGAACGTGATTTCACGAAGCGGTTTATTTGTTGAACTCCAAGTTTTTATAACCGTCCCGAGCTCCTCTCTCTCACTTACTCACTCGGAAAATTACATGATTGACAGGTAAAAAAACGACAACCAGAAGTGGTTACTACATTCCTCCCACTTTGCATTACATATAAACTATACCAAAACTACAGCAAAACATAAAACCGACTCTGAGAATCTAGTGCAGAGTGAACAGTAACATATGAAAACGTCCCTCATTGGGTTTCAAGAGGTATTACACGAAAGTCCTAAAGGTATGCAGGACGTCATCTGTGTCTCTGCGGATTGCGGCGAGGTCCACAATCAGCAGGTTTTGACAGCGTAGTCTCCTTGGCATCAGTAGGCAGAGCTGGGGGAGTTAGACTGTCATGCACAGGTCTACCAACTGTGACCTGGACGTCAGGCTCCAGCTTCTTGAAGAACGAAGAGTTTCGGGTGATGTTTTTTTTGCCCCGCCCTCGGCAGTAATCATCGTACCTTTATGGTGAATGATGACATAGGGATGACAAGGTGTTATAGAATTAATTCCGGAGGGGTCACGCCTTACTAGAACTTTGTCTCCAGTCATGAGGTTGCTTGTTTTCACATATTCTTTCTGGTCAGCATAGCTCTTCATCTTCTCCTTAGCCAGCATGTCTCGGTGTCCTATCGGTGCTGGGTCCTCCTCAGAACTGGGTCTGTCAGGAATCTTAACGCTCATGGGCCTGTTGAATAAAACCGTGGCTGGTGGCTTGCCTGTTGACTAGTGCGGTGTTGCTCTGTAGTTGCGAAGCATCTCGTGTAACTCTTCTTTTTAGGGACGTTGCTTCACGTTTGCAGCTTCGATCGTCTTCTTAACCGTGCGCATGAATCGTTCAGCTTCTCCGTTGGCCCGTGGCCATTTGGGGGTTATATTTCGATGGTCGAATCCCATGTTCTTTGCAAAGGACTAGAACTCTCTTCCGTTGAACGGTTTGCCATTATCGGTGCGCACTTTCGCCGGTACACCAAACTCTGGAAATACCTTGTGGAGACGTGGTATGACGGCTGGTGCAGACACTGACAGTATGACCTCTACAATGGGGTATCTGGAATAGTCGTCGTAGAGGACGAATAAGTATCCTCCACCAGACAGTTCCTTAAAATCTGCACTAATCTGTTGCCATGGTCCCTCTGGCAGCGGTGACATGTTAAGGAGCTCGCGTTTGGTTTCTGGGGTCGTAACTTGGCATGCCAGACAGGACTTCACTTTCTTCTTTACTGCGTCGTTGATACCTGGGAACCCCACCTTCTCCCGAAGCAGTGACTTTGTTTTCGTGATACCCTGATGACCTTCGTGTGCGAGATCAATTACTGTCTGTTGTAAAACTTCGGGGACAATGATCCGTCTTCCTCTCAAGAATACACTCGAGGAACTGCAGATGGTCAATTCTTCCTTTACCCGCTCAAGGGCATTGTACGTGTTTTGGTTTATGTCGAGTCGCTTAGACGCTCAAACCAGTTGCAGGTACGCACAACATCAGTGACGGCTAGAAGGGTTGGATCTTTCATAGTTGCCTGCGTGATGTCCTCTAGCTTGAGTGCGTTGGGTTTGGCAGCGTGTGTGATGTAGTCCACGAACTCTTCTGCCACGTGTTGCTGTCGACTGCTGGGAAGCGTTGACTTCTCACGGCGTCGGGACATATAATCAGCCGGGTTTCCTTCTCCTTGCTCGTACACAACTGTCACTTGGTAGGACTATAAGCGCAGTGTCCACCTCTCGATGCGTGGTGGTGGTTTTGATTGAGGATTGTTATATATCGCAACTAACGGCTTGCGATCTGTGATGATAGTTACCGGTTTGCCATTTATGTAAAGGTAGTGGACCTGACCGTGCCATCCACAAAACCGAAACAATTATCCAGAGCGGCACCTTTTGCGAACACTGCATCTGCATAGACTTGAAGACTAGCAGAATCAAGAAGGTTGTGATTGTATTCGGTTATTCTATGGCCATGGAGGTTGTAGACTAAGTCAACTACTGTGTTATAAATCATGCTCATCACAGGAACAGGGTGGCCAAAACGGGGAATTAAATCTGAGTACCTGCAGGGGTAGCTAAATCTTTTCAGCATAATACATAGCCCTTCAATGCCATTAGTCAAGGATCCCTGGCTGCAGGTGAAAGTCTCGGGTAAACCAAGGACTTCTGCCAGCACCGGGATTTCTTCTTTATGGAAGCGAAATTCCGCTTTACATTCAGTGTCGTCCATATCTTCGAGATCAAATTTTCCATACCCTTCGTACGGAAACTCGGGAGTTTTTGATCGATTGGCATCTTATGGCAAGCAAAATTCCTCGTCGTCTATCACTCCGTTGTCATGACATAGAACCAAGGTCTCTCTTGCATGCCTAAAACTCAGTTTAACGCGTATTTTGACACACTAAACTAAGATAACAAGCTGAACAAACCAAGCAACAGAGTTAGGGTAAAGAAAATTGTTTTCACTGCGACATCAGCTGGATGACGAATTAAGCTGACATATAAAACTTACGTCATGTTTTGAGGCCCCATATACCCAAGGTGTATGGAAAAAAAATAAAAGCGCTTCTTAATCAGCGATATGAAATGTTAAACATGCTGTAGAATAAACCAAAATGGACAAAATATTCTGGAAGCACAGTGGCGTCCCTGTCGACAACAATCTTAAGCTATTTAACCAACGCGTGAGACGGAGACCTAGGCCCAGTCCTAACCGTCCTACTGCGCGCCGTTGTCCTCATTCTCGTCCTGGATCCTAAGGTCCCTATTATGATGGTAAAACGGCTGAGTAATTTCATGTGATATTATTAAAAAACTTTACTTTTAGAAAACGTTACGTGTGAATAACACATATTTGCACATAGAAGCGACTCGCTTAGTTCTGGATGCCGTGGAAAGATATGTAGATAGACTGCAACCATTTCATTGAACGAAATGAGAACAGTGAGCTACGCCACCATTCGCTGTTTCGTAATCTTCATGAGTATATGCTAAGCAGTAGATAGCGTTGAGGGCATGCTTTGACTGGCTACTCAAACTCAGAATAACCTTTGCTATACACCTCAGAGAAACTCGCGCGAGATTTGCGCCCGATAATATTGTAAATGTTCCGGGAAATAATGAGTAAAAGTCATCTTTTTGTGTTATATGATTTGACGGTATTAGTAGATACTAAAACAACTATTTACCTTAATGTCAGTGACTAGCGGTAGATATTGATTTACCTCGCCGCTTTAAGGCTTTGTAAACAACCATCACTAGCCACCTTCCCTTCAGTGAATTATGCATGGGAGTTTATTGGGCCAAAAACAGAAATATTCATCATGATTATTACCAGCTTCTAATGTTAAACATTTTTCCATGACTTCAACAGTAAACAGAAGGGGTAGAGGGATAAGTTTCTTATTCTTACAAACTACGGTGTGGCATTGTTGAGGAGAATTTAAAGGTGATTTGGTTTTATCAGCTGAGTTGATAATGTGAATTAGCCGCCGTCGAGAACTTCTGAAGCAAACATTCAAACGTTAGCACTTTGTCAGAACAAATCGCTTTGCTCCAACGTTGGGCTAACGCTCAAGACTTTAGCTTTAGAATCTGCGTACTGTGGTCAAATCCAGTTATCAACTGAATTTATAAAAACAGATTATCTATTATTCAAAATTCATTCAACTGTGAACTTTGACACGTATGAAGATTGATTTCAAACTATTCAAAAATATTTTTAAGATAATGCGATGTACAGTAATCAACGTTAATAATCTGTTAAATCAAAATTATCCTCGATTACGAAAGCTGGGCAATTGCAAGAACTTGAATCTCGTTTTGTAACCTCAGGTACGCACTTTGAGCGGCCAAAGATGAAAGGAACTTGACGACGGTCGTTAAACGTGTTCATCATGGCGTGTTCTTAAGATCTCATCATGGTTGCTACGGGTAGATTCATGAAAAAGTTTAGAGACTTCAAACCCGAGTTTGAGGGCGGGAATTGATTTTCCTTCGACGGTGCAATCGATGGTCCGGCTGTTATCTATGGCAAATTCATTGCCACTGGAGTATTTAAGCCCATCGGTTGACTTTTAAACCAAATTTTGTCATTCCGTTTCGGTTTGGTACAAAGAACCCGACCACTGCATCATAGTTGTCGTTGCTCGACAAATTAAACTGTTTGAAGAGGGCAACTGGAAACCTTTCTCCACCAATTGCAAATATCTGTGGTTGGAAATCTCTTCTTGCTGCGCAGAATTCCCACCCCCCACTGTTTTGTCTTTGTTGGACCTTCTGTATGTTGCACGAACTCCACGCCTTCGTCATCTTCAGTTTGCATAATTGAAAGTCTTCCACTTTCATTTCATGACGTTCTTGGCGGTCCTGAGGACCAAAGAACTGAGTTAAAAGCCACCATATAGAAGAAATTTGAGCGACTAGAGTTTTGAAACCAATTTTATTTTGCAATTTCTTCCCTGGAAAGAGGGATTAAGAATAACCGTGCTGTGTAGGTACATACGGGACGTGACTCCGGGCAGTTTGGCAGAAGGCGGAAACACTGCGAATTCCTCCAACACTCCGCAAGCGTCCTCAGCTGCTTGGAGAAAGTCAAAGGTGAGGATAATGTAGCTTAAACGTGACATCAAAACTAAATTTAAGTTGCAAGTTCATGATCAAGTATGTTTGCTTCGAATCCGTGCTTGCTGGTCTTCAAACCGCCATTTACAGCTATTTTAGACGCTTTCAACTCTGATTCAGGAATGATCACTTATTAATCGTAAGACTACTAAAAGAAAAATTCTAAAATTCTCCTGACATTGTTGAAAAAGAAACCTGGTGGTAATAGAGCTTTTTAGCTTGTGAAAGATTTCTAGTTAACTACAGACTAATTCTGTTCTCCCGGTAATGTAACTTCATTTACATTTGCTTCCGTGCTCGCTGATCAACAATATCAACGTCGTGTTTGCTCTCTTCGTTTCAGCACCATTCAGGAGCAAGGGGAAGAAAAGAGATCTCCCGGCATCGCTGAAGCTAAAAATATTGCCTTGTCAATCACTGCGAAAAAACAAAAGGTTAAGCCATCGCGGATGAACACGAAAAATTCAAATAGCGCTTCAATACGCTCAACCTTCAGAAAGGACGAGGTGGTCGTGCAGCTTCAACATCGATCATGGATGACTTTCCAGAGAAAAAGGAACACCCCAAGGATAAGGTAACTCTAGTCAACGATTATGTTCAAGATGGTTCTAAAGGAGAGAAACCGGCTTCAAGAAAATGGACCATCTTGCGGACCACTGCTATCTTTGTAGTTGTCTCTCTGGTGGTTTGTGGAGCCATCCTGACAGCATTTTTGTTGACTCGGAAAAAGCACACTACTGAGCGCTTAGTGGAAGTCAATTTGGAGCCAGGTGAAACTTTATTGTATGAAGTCGAGCAAGCCCTTGAAGTACGGAGTGGAGAGCTTCAGAAAGGTATCTGATCTTGCTACTAATCTGATACTAATTAAACATTAGACGCTCTCTTGAGCTGCCCTTCATCACTAAGTGAAAGGTACGAATTTCTTATTTCAAGATTACCTTTTTGTTCGCACAGTCCACTTTTTTCAAAACACAATTTTATGTTTGAGGTGACTTGGGTAAGTACGCATTTTGTTAGATTTGTGACACATTCTGAAGTTTTCAAAATAAGATCAGTGAAAATGCATTCGTAAACCATAGTTCGCTCTATTAACCATGGTAGAACATTACCGCCAGGCAATTAATATGGAAAGCTGATCTTAAATGAAACAAACCGTGTCGGATATAAATCAAATCTCAGGTAAAGAGTCTGAATTCGCACAAAGATCAGTCGGGCCGTGCAAATATATAGAATACAGGTTTTAAATAGTCTTTCGATCACCCCACGTTATCAGTTTATGTCCCTTTTCCGTGCGTGGTTTACGTCATCCTCGAGGCGTTGAATTTTATTTTTAGCGGCTAATCACGTTTAATTGCCTTTTGAAATAGCATGATTTATTTGCAGATATTTGCATATACATGTTCGTTCAGTGCATTTTGTTAGAAATGTTTTTTGTTTGGAGTTTTGGTCTCAATAAATTGTTGTCATTCAATTAATTTTTAGAACGCTAAACCCATCCTATCTAGACAATCAGGCGAATTCTGAATTCACTTCGGCATTTTACTTGTCAATTTACTTTCCATTGTTGAGTTGACCTAATAGAGTTTTTTGCAGCTTTTTTGTATAGTAATCCAGTTTATCTGTGTGGTGAATATATTTTATGGTCGTACTTGGGTAAGTTTTGTTGGTACTGCCATAGAAACGGGTTACCTCAGTCAGAAATCTAATATGTTCAGCACCAGCACTTTCGTCATCAGTTGATCATTCGTGACGCTGCCAAGTTTAGCTTCAGAGTTTCTTGGAAATTACTCGTCTTTTTCTTTTTAATTGAGGTTTGGGAAGGTAAGTTTTCACTTTGTAGTTTTTGATGTGTCAGTTTGTCAGGCTTATGGATAACAGAAAGGTACTTAAATATCCATCAATAGCCACCTTCACTTCGGTTAGTCGGTTGATGCACAGTTTTAGTCTGATAACTACTTTTTAGTTCTGGTGGCGACATAAAGACGGTTGGTTATTCTTTAACTTAATAATGCGCATCTAATATTTCCATTTCATGCTAGTTCTTACAATAAATCGTTTTATCCTTGAGTTGCGTCTTAGATGTTGTTAAAGAAAGGTATCCATAGTTTACATTGAGTCTTGAAAGTTCACTTCTCGTCATCTGATATCTCGACGCGTTCTTTTAGAAGTGGGCTACAAATTTGGTATAGCCTTGTGGTGTCTTCTAAATCAAAATTCCTACCAAAAACAATAACGGCTCCAATATTTTACTTTGGAATCAAAGAAAAGTTTCTTAATTTTTCTAACTAGACAGATATTAAGGCTTTGTTAGAGGATGTGATAACAATCATTTTCAAGTAAAGTTTTGAAACATAGCACTTCTATTCATTTTATTCCCTCAACTATGACCGAAGCTACTGAGTAAAAAAGAAATCGTTACTTTGTCTTATGATTTTGGGGTAGGATTGAAGTAGTGACTAAAAGGTTAATTATCTGAGAAGTAGCTGAAAACTAAAGTAATGTAATTTTTCCAATAAGACTAAATCTACCCAATGAACCGTCTAAGTTACCAAACTGACAATCATACGGCGTTTGACTTTCAAAATGTCACCCGGATGTTTCCTATCTGCCTCTATTCTCGCAGTTTTTAGTAATGCAAGATTAGCATCTTTCGAAAAATTAACTTGTTGTTCAGATATTAAAGTTGTATGTTTGATGTCTTAATATGGCAGGCAGTGATATCATTGCCGAATTGATCTTCTTCAGTTAAATTGTTCTACTCTAAGTATGAAAACTAAATTTCAGTATTTTGTTCAGCACATTTAACTATTTTTCAGGAACCTTGAGTGCTATCGTTGCACTTCAAGTAAAAAACAAGACTTCAGAAGAGTATTGGTTCATTTTAAAGATCATCAGCATTACTGCTGAAGGAGAAAACTTGGAAAGAATTGCTAACATAAACCCAGGAAGACCGGTATATTTTCTGGTGAGGGTTGAGCGCACTTCAAGGTAAATAAGAAGGATATTCCTGAAAGTTTGACTCGCTTGAAGCTATCTACGACGTCTGGTAGTGTTTTTTTTTCTTTTCATAAATTGACCATCAGCTAAAAAGTGCTCAATGGGTTTACCAGAGCACTGAATAGATATGTAGACTTGAATTAGGTCAAGTCTACATATATATATATATATAGAGGGATTAAACTTGGTGTCCGTGAAACAGTGCTCGATACAAATAGTAGAGCGGGTATAATGTGTGGTAGTCGGAAAAAAACAACTACATTTAGAAGAAATAAAGTTGTTTCACTTATCCTTAAAGTGCTCGATGCAGAAATGTGCAGAGCAAAATACAAGTGTGAAAGAAGGAAATTATTACTAGTAATAATTTCCTTCTTTCACACTTGTATATATATATATATATATATTAACTAAAATAAATGAAAAACGAAAGTCCTCTTTTACTTTGCTTTTGCGCTACGCGTTTCACCACTGTTGCGGCTCTTCAGGCGTAGACTTTGCTATGCCTGAAGAGCCGCAACAGCGGTGAAACGCGTAGGGCAAAAGCAAAGTGAAAGAGGACTTTTCGTTTTTCATTCGTTTTAGTATCTTACTTCGACACAGAAGTTTACAGTTTCTTTATATATATATATATATATATATACACTGAATGAAAAGGTACACCAAACGATGAGCTCCCAGTATATGTAGAAGGATCCAAGGAGGATACAGTGCTTCAATGTAAATTTTAAGTAAGTGTAAAACGATGAAACATGAAGCAAACTTCTAACTGTTCCAGCTTTAATGTGGCGACGGTTCGGCCTTCGGCCTTCTTCAGGTGGAACGTATTTACATAAAAATTAAAAACTAAAAATCCTTTTTAATTTTCATATAAATACGTCCCACCTGAAGAGGGCCGAAGGCCGAAACGTCGGCACATTAAAGCTGGAACAGTTAGAAGTTTGCTTCACGTTTCATCGTTTTATACTTACTTAAATATACACATATATACATATTTATAACATAACCAAAGTAAAGCGCGCGCTCCAATTGGTCAATTTAGCGTCCCCCATTTGCCCATGGGTGTACGCTGCTGACGTGAGCAAATGCAGAGACTATTTTTCCGCGCGCGCTTGTTTTTTCTGGTCGCGTAAGATTTGTTAAATAAAAGGGAACTCTTTAGCTACAATGTATCAATGTTATGTTATAAAACAAATGGTAAACACCACAGCGTACACTATTGAGTTATAGATGCACTTGGGAGGTTTGCTAAGCACTCAAGAAGCTAGAGTCGCTCTCGGCAATCGCCTCGAGCGACTCTTACGCTTCTTTCGTGCTTAGCAACCTCCCGCGTGCATCCATAACTCAGTAGTGTACGCGGTGGTGTTTACCATTTGTTAAATATAGTAGGTAGCGATCAAACAAGACGAAAGATGGTTTCTGTTACTCGGAATTGCGTGTCTGCTTACTTACTCATCAGACAGATTTATATATATATGTATGTATGTTAATCAAAAGGTGGGCAAACTGACATTGCTACATCATACAGATGCACACAGATCACGCGTATTACATTCATACCCATACAAACAAAGTATGATTTAACAGAAATTGCAAAAACAGGATGATTATCTAAATGTCGTTTAAAATTCTGTAAGAGCTTCAATTGAAAAGTATGAGAATCCTCGACATTTCCATCAAGGATGACAAGGTGGTTTGCGGTGCCATTTCCTGATGGTCTTGAAATGGTGGCACGTTCATTCATGTAGCACTCAAAAGTAACGATACATAGTTATGATTCAGTGATTTACTCCTTCCTCCTGCTTCCTTTTGCGGCGGATATTCACCACTGACAGTTTTAATTCTTATGAAAAGTGATGAGAGACTGGAAATGTCAATTCTTCACTGACAAATTGTAATGCTAATTCTTACTTGAGATGTTTTTGACTAAGGCTAATTTGTCTGTTTTTCTTTTTTATAGGTCTGATGCGTCCAACTCCGCTAGGGAAGACGAATCATTTGAATTATACGGAAACCAAAGGTCTGACGCGGCAGAGTTCACTCGTTATGTGCGAGCCATACTCACTCAGCTTCTCCCAACTGTTGAGCGCAACCTCTTCGAAAGTGTAGACGGAGAGAAACCAGATCCAAATTCTGAGCCAAAACCTGAAAAATCTTCGTTGTTTCCCGGTATTGTGAAGATGCATAGAGAGGCAAACACGTCGGAACACGACGGAGTTTTGATCAAGAATCATTTCAATCGTTCAGATGTCGCCAATATGACATCTGAAATCGACCTAGACATGTCATATGCTGATTCATCCGTTCTTAAGAAGAGCAACGGTATGGTAGCTAAGAGTCAGGTTCATTTGACTGAACAATTGAACTTCGGAGAGCCAGTTCAACTCAAGAATGGATCTGCAACTAGCACGATGAACGTTACATTCAGAAGTAACGTAACACTTCTTGATGATGAGAAATCTCGCAGAAGCTATCTTGAAGACGATGAATTATTACATATTAACGTACGAGGCTTTGTAAAGCTCTTTGCACCAAAATCTGACGTTAAGTTCGCAATGAAGGAGTCCAAGCGGGAGGCTGTGAAAGAACCTACTGGTGATTCCGGTGCCTCAAATACCACCAGCTTTGCCGGTGCAGATGAGCCAGCAACAAATTTGACAGTAGACTCGTTTGTCTCCGGAAACCGAACCCGCAGACAAACCAGGTTTTGGGAGACTCTCGGCAGAACGCAGGAGAGGACAGTAACACTCTTTCAAAGGAGAATTTTTGGTGTTACCGCAAAACTCGATGCTGAATTGCAAATCAAAGAAATTAAGCTGAGATTCACGAACATACAGATCGACGAAAGAAATAGAATAAAAGTCATTCTACGTTTGGGATCCAAGTCAAGGACGCTGTTCGACAAATCCTTTAGTACCTATTGGAGTACTACTTATTTTTGGGACTCTGTTTCAATGGTAAGTGTATAGAGCTTTCAATATCCAACAGTTCTAACGCATCCCATCACATGTCACAAAAGTAAATGTCGAACATGTTGACGAGCCATCAAAGGTTTAAAGAGCGGCGAATATTTTTCTTATACTGCAGTCACACCAAAGCTTGAACATGTCTTAAAACCGGAACTTCCCTTCATATGCCTTCATTGCCAAGCAATCATAAAAAAAGATGCAGTCCTACAACATAAAAATTGGATTCCAGTCTTACCGACCGGAGGCAAAAAGGAGTGCTCATCGATTGAAAATCGTAAAGTCAAAATTAAAGTAAAGAAAACAGTCAATGAGGACAAAGGAAAATGTAAGAAAACTGCCTGAGGGGTGGGAACGGGAAAATGATCAAGTCGGAATTTGCTTTAGTTTTGCATTTGATTGTTGGAGAGTATGATGTAAAAGTTCCTAGACGTGGATTAATTTCGACACATAGTTGAAACTCGGTGCTTCTACATTTTCTATTTTCAAATTTGTACAATCCACATCTGAGGTGACTGCATAGTAAGACACGATTATACGACCCTCAGAGGACCTTCAGTTCAAGCAATGTTATTTCAAAAGTTACTCAAAGCAATTCACTAATTAATTTTGGTTTAATTCATAAATTTCGCTGATTAATTTTGGTTTAATTTGTGACAGGACATGAGAGTACCGGTATTCTTCATCTCCCTTGGTGTGGAATTCAAACTATGGATACCTTTTACCCTCAAAGTTCGCCCTGGGTCAAACACATTGACACCTCTCCGCTACGACGTTACGGTTAGTAACTTGTCTTGTTCTTTTTTTTATAAGTTTATTCATCAGTGTTTGGGTTTCTCGGCACCGGACTATGATCTATAAAAGCTTCATTAGTATTTAGCACAACGACGATAACAAAATCTTTTATTTTGTTTGCTGTGCTTCTCAATCGAGACAACAAGAAAATCTCATTCTGTGTAAAATTCATTTTTAGAAAAGATGATTTTAAACTCAAGATTCTCCTCAGAATATTACTTGCAATTCTGCAGGCTTTGGTTGGCTACTATATCTTCAGTCTTCAGATATAACCCTGAAACAACTATGATTTATAGGGATCGTTTAAGAGAATCGGCTCTTTTGGGCTCAAATTGTCGTTGTGTGCCGTGACGCTTTTTATGGACAATTCAGTGTACCAATGCACCATGATACAAATGACGACGCCACTATAAATTGACGTGTTGCTCAATTGACTGTTTGGATCTTTTTAGATTGAGCCTTCTCTGTCAGTTACAGCTTCTCTCCATGGGTATGTATCATTTCTGAACCTTCGGGCTGGTGTTTATGGCGACGGCCACTTAATACGCGGAAGTCTTCCCCTCACGATTTCATACCACGAAAATCGTCCTTCCAACAGAAAAGCATGCTTGGTTCTTTCGGCTGATCTTAACATTCTCGAAGTGGAAGCTGGTATTTTTTATCAGTGGAAATCCTGCCGCTGGTCTTGGTTTCGTCTCAGATGTAGGTGGGGCGCGCGCCGTAACCTGCACTCGTTTGGTAGAATGTCCGCTATCACCATGAGGCATTATCTGCTTAACTACTGTTATTTTTGATTGGACACCAGGAAAAAGATCTTAAGTGTGTGTGGCAATGGTTTCTAGTTTTCTAAAACATGATTAGTTGATGCAAATTGGCCCTGATTAGGGCCACTTAGCATTTACTTGGGCTTTTGTATGTTAAAGCAGTTTTCGGTTGAGATCAATTGAGTGTCGGAAAACCAAAACCAAAGTAATCACATCTAAGGTTGATATCATCATTAACCAATGATATCTCAAAGTAAAAAGAAGCGACTTGCTTGAAGCGCGGGAAAACGCGCGTGACCAAGCTGGGACTGGTTATAGTTTTTCATTTGATTGGTTAGCACGATGGCGCGGGTTTTCTGGACCAATCACAGAGGGAGCGAAGTAAAGCAAAACCAAAGATATCCCGTATTACTTTCGACACTCAATTGAAAACGTCCTTATGTTTTTCCAATTTTTCCAAATTTCCAGCTAAATTGTCCATCACACAAAAAGGTCATTATGTGCAAATAATGCTCGTCCATGTCCTTTCTTTTTCGTATTTTCAAAGAGCCAGCTGGCCAAATTTTTTAATCACTGAACAAACCACTCGGTAAATTTAATGTCTAAGTTAAAGTAAATTTATTTTTCATTATGCTTTCATAGTTACCATAATACATGCAAAAAATTACCATCGGCCGGAAAAATGGAACTAAGCAACAGTACTCTCTTTGAAGAGGGTCTGGATGGGATTAAGAGTTCAGTGTTATTTAATCATTTTTTTAAAATGTTGAGGGTCGCAGTGCAAGCAAATATATACCTGTATTGGCGATACCGTATGTCCGAGTTACCTAACCCAGCTTTTTCCCGGAAATTAAAACTCGTATAGCAGAGCCAGTTGTCATACGAACTACATACAACTTAGTGTACCCTCAGTAGCACAGAAAAACGAGGATGGGACTTTTCATATTCGTGGGGCAAAGCCCCAGAATCCTATTCCTTTAGAAATACGCAAAAAGAGCACCGTTAGTTCTCTAAGTTCTGCCATCCAAACTTTTTCTTAGCACTGTATTAAGGTGAATCTTATATCAACCAAATAGAAGTATATATCGTTTTTTTACTTGCATGAGTTTAGAATACTCAAATAGAATAGGATAGATGACCACCAGTTAATCAGTTTCTAGTACTGTTATGTGTCACCCTCTATACAATATACAAGTTGCTACTTACTAACAAAATGCGTTAAATTTTAATGTTAAGTCTACGAGTGGTTATTTTACTCAATAAAAAAAGTTATTCAAACTAAGGGTTTTCAGGCAAATGTAAACCAAAAGCGCAGCAAACGCAGATTCCCTTTCCAAGCCCCCCTGCTTCGGAAACTGAAAATACCCCTTGTTGTCATAGTGATCTAGCCTACTAGCTGAACTGCTTCTGAGCATGAGCCTGATCTCCAAGACAAAAATGCGCTGAGAATACCTCTACCAAGAGCTCACGAAACCACATTTAGCTTAAAAACAAACCCTCCCTGACTGACCAGAGCCAGCAGTCCAGCAAAACAGCATATGAAAAAAGTTAAGTAAGGAAAGGCCTTTTTTTAAGAGGCCCCTAAAACCTTAAAGAAAACTCTGGTTGACCCATGGTTTCAAAACCTACAGTCCCCATACCTGAACTATTGAGAAACAGCCGCCTAGCCACAAACCTTCCGACGGGCCGGTCTCTGAACTACACTCAGGTGCTAAACTTAGTATTTGGCTCCTACATATTAGGCTCCTACATTTTAGGCTGCCAAAATTGGGTTTCTACTTGTGTTTCTTTGCTCGTCATCAAAATTATCAACTTCTTCGTTAGTCAGCTGTGTAAATGAAATTAAACTGAGAAATCTAATGAACCCTAATGAAAACAGATGCAGATGAAGCTGGTATTAAGCACTTGATTTGATTTATTACATGGCAACCTGCAAAGCTATGAAGTTTTTTCTTTTCTTAATCCTTTTTGGCAGGCAACAGAAAAGCGAGCCGAAGTTGAATGTGAGGAGAAAGAGAAATTGGCTCAACTTAGACCTGTCGTGATTTTCACCTGGCTACGAGGAACCAAAGCCAAGGTAATCACTGTGGAATACCTAATCACTAATCATAGGAAAGCGGAAAACATCATAGGCAGCCGATGAGAAGTCAAAGTTATTACATGTTAAGCAGCTATTGCAATGATAAAACAGGGGACCAATTCACAATTGGTTTCAAATAGCCTATCACTACTGGGTGTTTGAAAAGTTCGTTTCGATTTAGAAGTTGGTAATTTTTTAAACAAATCAATTGTTTGTCAGAACTATTTCAATAAACTGAGGTAGAGAATTTATCAAAATAGTTTGCGATAGCAATTTTAACTGCCTAATAGATCATCGCGCCCTTTGTTTCGATTTTCGCGCCAATTGTACCCGCGTGTGTTTTCCCGCCATTTATTCGCGTCCTTTTGTATATGTTGTTCTTCTCCCGATTTTTTTGTTTTGTTTTGTTTTGTAATATATATGATCTTCTCCCCCCTCATTGGCAATTAAGTGGCACTCAATTTTTTATAGTTCCCCCTTTATAATCTGTTAGCGACTACTGATCTCTCTTCCGTTCCACCTGAAAACCATACGATCCTCCCTTAGGGAGGGATCACACTTATAAATTTTACCATGTACAACCAAAGTTCTCCAACCATCCCCCAGGCGATAAATAATGACCATTCCTTAAGCTCTGTCTCAGAAGGCAACAACTTAATACTGAACGAGTTCTTCATTTGAGATCACATCCACTGCATCAGTAACAGCCACTTTGTGAGGTTCTGCACGCAGAAGTGCTGGGGTATACGGTGACGGACGATTGATACACGGAAGTCCTCCAATCGGTGTGTGGTATGATGCAAATCGTTCCCCTAACAGGAATATCTGCATGAACTGGAGGCTGATGTCTTCTGACGATGGAGATCGTGCTGGTGGGACTAGTGGTGGTTTAAATGCGATTGGGTTATTCGTTGCACCCTGTGCAGTTTTGGTCGATAATCTGCCCTCAGTTCAGGGAGAAATATGGGTAAAGAATGTTTCTGATTATACTTTGTATGGTGGTCCGAGTGTTGCGAACCCCATACTTTTTAGAGCTCTCTTTAATTGAGTGTCGAGAGTAATCCGGAAATGCATGGGTTTCGCTGCATTTCGCTCTGTGATTGGTCCAGAAAACTCGCGCCACTCCTCAACCAATCAGATACAAAACATACACCAATGACGAATTGGTTGCGCGCGTTTTCCCTTGCTATAGGCAGTTGCGGCTTTTACTTGAGTGTTCACTGAGTTTTCAGAGTATTTTCCTTCGGTTTTACGACAAGAAAAGCGCTCTATATGGGTTAATATTTCCTTGTGATTTCTGAGATGTATCGTTTACATAACGTGGATTTTGCCCGAAATGAATTGTAGAATTACTAGCGAGGCGCAGCGATATTTGAGTTGTTTCAAGATTTAATCACTTCATACATTGTAGATAATTGCCCTTTCGTTATCCAACCCAGGATATGGTAAAGACCTAGGCACTAGAAGCTTGTTAATTTAAGGTACTTATTTAATCTTAGCTAAATGCTCACTGGCTGTCTACCCAGTATATTGACTGGGCAGAGAAGTAGGCAGTCCCTTGCGTGTTCACGAGTCATCAATTTGCCATGCGATACGCAAATATGTAACTTAAAGTGTGCGCGACTTTTTTGCATAATTGGCGCTGGACTGTTGTGCGGGAGGTCGAGGGCTCGAGCCCCGGACGGACCAACACAAGGTCTTAAAATGATTGAGAAGAATTTGCTACCTTTCTATAAAATCAAGAAATGGTTAGATATTCTAGTCTTCTCGGATAGGGACGAATAAATGGAGGTCCCGTCTCCTGCAGGGTTGGGGTAGGAGACGTAAATTTCCCACACACGAGATTACTGCGTGATGGATGTCCTCCCCTGAGGTGGGATGGTGGGTTTGTTATGAAGGCCGCAAGTTAGATAACTCATTGGGTTAATTACGTCACCTTCGTTAAATAAAGATTATTGTATTGTATTATATTGTATTGATAGGACGGAAAACGCGTGCACTGTAAGTACCTCTCGTTGTCCCATACAAAGCCTTAGAAAACTTTGCTAAGGCTTAGTGTGGGACAATAGGAGGTACTTACAGTGCACGCGTTTTTCGTCCTGTCATGCACTGACTGGATTTGGACTTTTTCATGGAGGAGTAATATTCTACAGCGTAAGAGAAAACTAAATGCCAAGTCATACTCCTTGGTTGTCTGGCGCTGTTTTTAGATGGTACTCAACTCTTATTGGTCATTCTGCATAAATAGATTTTATCTACTAACATGGCGCCAAATAGTAAGATTTCTTTCACGCGGCAATTTGACCATATTTTTCTAATGCATGACGGTGTGACACATTGTGCGAAACATTTCGAATTTGGGCGTGTGTCACCAATACTCAACGCTGATTGGTCCATTTGCACCATGTGGTTAAAACAATTAAGCTTTTTGATTAGTCACGAGCTAGGGTGACCCCTAAACTACCCAGACACATGAGTGACTTCAGGTAGTTTGGCAGTTCAGGCAGTTCATCCAACACTCCGCAGCGTGTGAAAGGCAAGTGAAAGGTTAGGGTAAACTTCACACATTGCTGAAGCCGAAAGAAAATCTGAACACAAGTCATGTTGTTTAAATGTAACATTAAAACTAGATTTAAGTTGCAAGTCTATAACCAAGTATATTTGCTTGGAATCCGTGCTTGTTGGCCTTCATCCCGCCAATTACCGCCATTTTAGACGCTTTTAACTTTGATCTGGACAGTATTTCTTATTAATCATAAGACTATACTCTCCGCAATAACATTCTTAAAAGAGTAGCTCTAAGATTCTCGTAATATTGTTGAAAAAGAAACCTTATAGTAATAACAGCTTGTGAACGATATCCAGTTCACTGCAGACCAATTCTCCCAGTACTGTTACTTCATGTGCATCTGCTTCCGCGATCGTTGATCAACAATATCAACGTCGTCGCGTTTGCTCTTTTTGCTTCAGCACCATTCAGGAGCGTGGGGAAGAATGGAGGTACTAACAAGAATAATTTAAAAAAGGGGCTACAATACACTGAATCTTCAGAAAGGACGGAGTGGTCGTTCAGCTGTACCCTCGACCACAGATGGTTTTCCAGAGAAAAAGGAACACCACAAGTATATGGTAACTGTCCTCAACTGTAGTCGTAAGTGTTGCGTTGTCAGCCCGGAGAGAGAGAGAGAGAGAGAGAGAGAGAGAGAGAGAGAGAGAGAGAGAGAGAGAGAGGGGGGGAGGTTCTGATAAAGAGGTGCCGTAGGATGGGATAGTATTTCACGACTTGACTGCTACTGAGTTTGAGTTGCATTTTCAATTGAATTACTTGAATGGGGTTGCAGATTTACAGAAATTTTTTTTTTTTAGGGGGGGGGGGAGAGAAAATTATGGTAAGTAGGGATTTGAAAATAGTTAAAATATGGTACTATAATTGGTTGTTATAGTATCACCAGAAGTGATTAAGATGTGGTCTATAATTGGCTAAATAATAGACTAAAATGGAGAAGGGGCTCTGTGAGGCCGACGGAAATACCCCGGAAAAACTGACCCAAGTAGGCTCTCATCCCCCTCCTCTGGGTTGTCAGTCAGATCAGAAGAAAGGTTTCGCAGAAGAACAGGAAGACCTCAATACAATAAGTTGACCCCTCAGAAAGATCAGTGCAGCCATACATCGCGGAGATTCACAGTAACAGGTTATTTTCCAGAGACAAATCAAGGAACACCAAAAAAAAGATGAGGGTGTGGTCACCCTTAATATCCCTGATAATTGTGATGGAGTGAAATCTGCCTAAAGGAAATGAATATTTTTACGAACACCGCCGTCTTTTCGGTTGCTGCATCAGTGGTGTGTAGAGTCATCCTAATAGGAAATATTTTTACCCAGAAAAAGCAACGTTCGGGGCGCTTGATGGGGGTAAACTAGGAACCAGGAGAAAGTTTGCTGTATCAAGTTGATAAATTTTTAGAAGTATGGAGGTATCTTCCAGTGTATGTTTCCTCAGACAAATAATTGGACATCTGTCGGTTTTACCGACATCTATTGCGCTACTTCTCAAGTAGGAGAAGTAGCAACTGACGGGCAAGTTGAGTTGAATGCATAATGATGTTAAAGAAATCTCTAGTCGTATGATGAAACTTGATACCCACAGGTATCAACGAACGCTTTTCATTTCACTAATTTATTCGTGTTTTTCTCGTTGCCATGTTCCCACCAATCACGTAGCTCCTTTTTCTGCCTTTAAAAGCACACACAACCCACAATTCCCGTATTCGCTCCGACTAAGGGCTAACGCTCGAAACGTCAGCTTTTATAATCGTAACGGTGGCCAAATTACCATTTCAACTTTGTTGATATATTCAAATTGTATGATGAAACTTGAGTTTAACATCAGCTTCAACTTTGAAAATTACTTGGAAGAGGGTAGTTTGGAGAGCAGTGCTGGGCAAGCACATATGTGACTTGACTTCAGGCAGTTTGGCAGAATGCGCAAAAATTCTACTGTAACAAGTTCCTTGATCAAATCTGCAGCAGGCGCGCTCAACTTCTTTCAGCTGGGTGAACTACAACCTTTACACGCTTAGCTAAAGCCAAAATGACAAAAGTCGTAAACATGTAGTCACGTAGCCTTAATGTGACAACACTAACTTTTGTTGAAACAGTACGATCACCTTTATTTGCTTCCGTGCTAGCTAATCTAAATGTCGCCATCCTAGACGCTTCCCTCTTCCATTCAGAGATGATTAATTAATAAATCGTAAGAATATCACGTGATAAACTTTTGAAAAGAGAGCTCCCCGATTTTGCGGTATCGTTTAAAAAAAGAAAACCTGGTAGTCGCACAAGCATGTGAACGACATTCATTTCATGACAGACAGATTTTCGCTTTGTTCTTAAACGTGACATTAAAATGCATTTGCATCCGCGCTCACTGATCAACATTATCAATGTCAGGCTTGTGATCTTTGCTTCAGCACTATTCAGCAAGACGAGACAGTCCCCGTGGCTGAAACTTCATGATTAGAAGGGAAAATGTTTATCCGGTGAACACGCCTGTGAGATCAATTATTTTCTGTGAACCTCAATAAACAAAGAAGTAAGCAAGCTGTACTCCTGGCCATTGGGTAATCGGTCAACTAAAATAATGTTCTTTGAGAAAAATGGTAGGAAAAGGTCGAGAAAAGTATCTTAGTTACAATCGGTTAGAGGCATTAAGTTTAGAAAATAAAGATCTTTAGACACGATGAACACCATTTTACAATGACAACAAGAAGCAAGAGTTTTTAAAGAATTTAAATTTTTTTTTACAAAAAGGTCGTCGATGAATCATTTGAACACGGAAAAAAACTTAAGATTTGCGGTCACCTGCACGCATATCCCGTGAAACTAAACATATGAAATGTCATATTTTTGTGAAAGAAAAAGAACTCAAGGAGTTAAGCGATAATTTCGGGCCTGATCCATGGGAGCAAAGTTCATTCCCACAAAGGACAGGGTGAGATCGATCCTATTTTTAACGACAAGTATTTGCTTGAAACCTAGGAGGGGTGTAGCTCGGGGGAGTGATTTTGTTGATAATTACAAATCAGCTGATTTGAAATTACGAGCACGCGTGATTGATCCTCAGTGCCAAGTCACAAAGTTGAAAAATGCACAGTGTGTCAAGTTCCAACAATAATTTTCGACTTAAAATTAAAATCGGTAAGTTAACAATGCAAGACTTGCGTTCTAATGCCGCTATTTATTGTTCTTTCATACAAAACACTGTGGTTAAATAGACACTCCATAACAAATACAAACTAATAACCATGGTATGATTGGAACTTTTTCAGCTATCCTAACCAAATGCGAAGGAACATTAACTGTGTTCTTGTAAGCATATATTTATTAGTTGATGAAACCAAAAACATTTACAAACTAACCTTGTTCCCAAAAAAATGATTCGTCATGTTTAACCGTGAATTACTAAGCTTGTTCACTTTTTTTAAGGACAATTTTGTTTTGTCGTTCATCGTGTCGTTTTCTTGTTTCTAACTTCACAGACCTCACCATAACGTAGATGAAGATGACAGAATGTAAGCTGAAAAAAACGGTGGGTTTTCCCTTTTTTTGCCCAAGTTTAACGATTTATCTAGTCTTCCCTACTTTTGAATCAGTTTGTAGCCGTACGAGTTAATAAATCATCTCAATACTAGGGTGAATAGCTACGAAAACAAATGGGATCTTCTTTACGGCAAACAATCTGATGAAGAGACATCAGTCACCGGTTGACAAGCACTAGTTGATGCAAGTGATTCTGTGACGTCATAAGGTCCACCTACTGCCGCCTGGCCCAGAACTTTGTCCAATCATTGTTTTGGATTTGCCGATCGCGGACACTGTAACTGCATATCCTACTGGCTGCATAAAAAGACTTCGTTCGATCTAGTGTAGAGCCGATTTAGGAAATAACAAAATAATGATCTTCCAACTACGATGCTGTACTGAAAACCAAAATAGAATCCACACATGCCCTCTCTGATCTAAGATACTTCGACTTAACGTTTAATCAAATCCAAAAAAAAGTTCCTGAAAGTTCTGTTTTTAGGCTCGTCACGCAACGCTCCTCTCCTCCTTGTGGGGAGGAACGTTGCGTGACGAGCCTAAAAACGGCTGCGAAGGAGACTAATTGACGGAGAGTCGTAAAACCAAAACAACTACGTAAGTACAAAGGCCGATCAGAAGAAAGGAAAGTTCCTTGGAGAGCCAATGAAAACTCAAAGAAAAACCAAGCAACCCTCCTAAAGCGCGGGAAAACGTGGGATGACCAAGTCATAATTGGCGTAAGCTATGAATCTGATTGGTTGAGGGAGTGGCGGAGTTTTCTGGACCAATCACAGAGAAGAGTAAAGGAAAACTAATGCATTCTGGGACTATTTTCGACACTCATTTGAAAAGTGCTCTTAAACTAAACAGCTCACAACACTCAGACCTCACTGCGAAGTGTAACATGTTCAGAAACATTCACTGATCATATTTCGCCTCAAACTGAAGGCAGACCATCGACCAAACCTGTACAAGGGGCTTCGAGTACCCCATGCGCAACTAAACCACCACCCGTGCCACCCACAGGATCTCCGCTGGTAGAATACACCGGCCTTCAGTTCAAGGATCTTTAAATCAGCTGAGACGTCCAGGCAGGCATCCCTGTCGGAAGGACGACTTGCTTCATACGACACAGTGATTGGAAGCCTTCCACTTATCAGGCGCCCGTCACCATACACCCCGGCCCTTACAATCAATACTGATACAGATCCTTGCAAAGTGGCTGTTACTGATGCAGAAGGCGTTACCTGAAATGACAGTGTGTAAACTTGTAAAAGCTTATTTTTTACTAATTTAATTATCTATTTGTATGATTTCATGAACTCTTTAAAGTCCCTATGACACCTATTTTTTTATTATTTTACATCAAAATAGAATGACTCTAGCACGTGTTTTGGCAACATTAGCGGTATTTTACCGTTTTTTGAATTTCTTATCAAGCTCTATAATCTGTAGATAAAATGTCTGGCCGAGCAAAGGGGGACTGGGCGCCGTCACGTCACAGTAGTAACCATGTGTGCTTATCATGCAAACAAGTGGGCTTTGTGATTTGTAATTTCTCTGGCTATTTCGGTGATAGTTTCGTGTCATTATGTCCGATACTTCTTGTTGTTCTGACGAAAGTTTCTTGCTTCTTTGATAAACTTGGACTTACTACCATGACGTCACGAATATGTAGGTACCAGTACTCTTTAACGCGGCCAAAGAGATACGGAAAGCTTAAGTTCGCTACAATTTCGGACTTAAATCGCCTCGTAAACTAACAAAGACGCATCAGAATCAATCGCAAATCTTACCAGACACCCTCGACATGCTTCTATTTTTATAATTTAACGCTAAAAATAGGTGTCATGGGGACTTTAACTCTTTACCGTCTCGTACATCATCGTGGTTATTGCAGACAGAGACAGCGGTTTGTTATTCAAGTAATACTGAAGCCATTTCAATTTATTAGGACAACGGAACGGGCAAATTAGGCCACAATACTATACTAATATGTCAAAAATATGAACGGAAAGCAGAGGAAAACACGGCCGCAATGAACGATATATACTTCGATTTTTTCGGTTTTTTTTTAACTTGATTTTCTGAGCATTGATCTTTAAAAGACGTGGATCTTCTTTGTTGGTCATGAAGAGCACTTTTCGTTTGTGTTGTTTTCGTCTTTTGCTCACGACTTATTCAATCGGTACAGTGCTCAGAGTGTAGGATGAATGTCGAAAACCAAAACCCAAAATACTAGAAAATGAAATAATGTGAAATGATGAATCCCTTGTTCTATGGGTTAACATATATATTAGCATAATTGCTCTGATGATTATGGAGAAGCACGCGCTCTGATTGGTCCAGGAGGGCATCATCATATCTCGCTGGAATCACCTCGTGAAAGGTGATTCTAGCAGGAGCGCTAAAATCATAATGGCTACCTTGCGTTTTGTCAATGTTACTCCGGAAATGATGAATGTGATAAAGAAAATGCAAGAGCAAAAAGAGATGCTATTAAGTTTGGAACAACGCTTTTTAAAAGAATGATATGAAGTTTTTGCTGATTGAATTAAATAAACCTATCAAATTCTAGTGGAAACTGGCCCTTTATCCCGATACGAGTAATCAGAATAGTTCAAAACTTAAACGAATATTTACAACAGAATTCGAAAGCACCTAAGAAATATACTATCACAATTATTCAGGCTAAGTGAATATTGTTGAATAATCCCCTTGACTTCGTCTCGGAGATTATTTAGCAATATTCACTTCGCCTTAGGCGAATAATAGCTAAATATGAGCGGAAATTTTGCCCATCACTTGTATTGTTCCCGCCCCATCAGGGCTCGGAAATTCACTATGCAATTCGAAAAATTTCCGGACGAATTATGTTCCAAACCTTTTCTCAAGGTTTATATCTTAGGATAAGATGTGGAGAAGCTTAGAACACAAACACTTCTGCTCTCAGCTCAGAGATATGCTAAGTTCAGGAGGTGCTTCTCCATAATGGCAAACGAAAGCCATAATTTATCGTCGGAAGCTAATCCTTATAGTAAGAACGACACTCTTTTACCACTCCGTATTTTTTTGTTTTGCCAAGTCAGTAAAAAAAAGCCAGTGTCAGAACCAATGCGTTATACATCATGGTGTTTAAACGAGAAATACGACGTTGGAATAAAAAAAAAAAATCGTAATCGATGGTTTAACATGCAACACGTCCAGATATTTCAATAATTATTTACTTTATATGTTAACCATCGATTGAGATATATCTACTCACCTTTACGTTTAACGAGGAAGTTGAGAGTGAGCCTGGGTCCACCGAGATACTAACAGGTGTCGAAAGAATAAAATCCAGATCAAGACTGACGATCCCACGTATCGGAATACTGTAACCCTGAAAAAAGGAAACAAAATAGTAAATGGTATAAAATGTACATCAACTTTTTAAAACAATGAGGTTATTACTTGGGCTTTCTGCGGAAAAGCTCAAGTTTAAAACTCGGTCGCGGTCGTCGTCTATCTTCCAAAAAGGCACTTCCGGCGTTTCTGCGCACGCGTTGTTTATCAGGCTCCGACAGTTGCTCTGACGATCTAAACAACTTAACAGTCCTGTAACCGCCGATTTTTGGTAACTAGTTGTGTTAACAGGTAAAACCCAAATTGTTTTTTTTTCAAACTTATAGTCATTTCCCCTTAAAATGTGGTTTTTAATAGGACGGTATGAATATTTATCAAAAAATTTGCGTCTCAATTTTACTTTCTAATATTTGCGTTGTAAAGTGACGATCTTTGTTCTACAGAGTTTTCTCCTGGTTGCAATTGAAAACGAACCGCTTAGTCTTCAATCCTAAAACGATATTTAGTGACTGCAAGGTCTCACTTCGTGATATTGCTCCGAAAGCTCCCAAAGAGTCACCCGTTACTCGATTTTCTTGCTGCTCCGTTACTCGTTACTTATAGGGAAGCCCAAGTGAAGGCCACTGCAACCTCCTGTCTAAAATGGAATCCAATTTCAGTTTTAACCTTTGCTGTGATATTGATAACAGACAAATTATATATTGCTGTGAGTTAGCTCCTTAAGAAAACTTGCCGAAGTAACCTCAATATTTTAAATTCAAGCACTTACAGTTTCGATGATCCGTCCGTTTATCTTCTTCGTTTCTTTCTTAGTGGTGTCAATGGATTCTCGGAGAAGTGGTGTTGTTACACTGGCTCCCAACTGCAGGGTTAAATCCACTTCAGTCTTGTCAAGCTTCAGGTGGTATAACTTTTTAATTGATTCGATGCGAATAGTGGCTTTCACTTGTATATCTATGCCTATAACTTTTTTCTTAAAGAGTGTGAACGTTTTCTGTCGAGGAGCACTAAGCAATTCTTGAATAAGATTTTGTCTGCGACTTCGGTGTCTTGAGTTGTGCGACGCTGTCGTCAGGTTTATTTCTCGCTCATCTTTACCAGCAAAGGTGGTGTTCAGTGCGGTTAACTCAACCGAAGTCTCGTTCAGAGGAGCCTCTCTCTCGGAGGTTTGAAACCTAATTTTTTGGCTAGATTTTGGTGCAGTGAGTTTGATGAAATCACGAAAATCAACATAATATGCTAGTTCCTCGTCCTCAAGGTAGCTTCTCCGAGATTTCTCATCATTAAGAAGAGTAACCTTACTCCTGAAAGAAACGTTCATCATGTTGGCTGAGAATCCTTTCTTAAACTGAATTGGCTCTCCGAAATTTAATCGTTTAGTCAAGTGGACCTCACCTTTCGTTACTACGCCACTGCGCTTATTAAGAACGGACGAATCAGTATATGACATGTCCAAGTCAATGTCAGATGTCATATTGGTGACATCCGAACGATTGAATTTATTTTTAATCAAAAGTTCGTCATTTTCAGATGTGTCTGCTTCTCTGTGCATTTTCACAATACCGGGAAACATGGAATGATTTTCAGGTTTTGGCTCAGAATTTGGATCTGGTTTCTCTCCGTCTACAAGTTCGTAAAGGCTGCGCTCAACAGCTGGGAGAAGCTGAGTAAGTATGGCTCGGGCATAACCAGTTAGCTCTGCGTCGTACTTTTGGTTTCCGTATAGTTCAAAGGTCTCGTGTACTTTGGTGGATTTTGACGTCTCCTTCACCTCAGACCTATTGAAAACACATTTAGACCCAATGAAAGCACCTGAATGAGCAATTGGCATGATACTTTATAGAAGAAGTGACGAGCAGCAAAAGAAGTAGGAGGAAGGGACGGGTGAGTGGGGAACTTCACCGTAGAAAACAATATAGCTACTTATCCTGCTAACCCCAGACGACTTAAAAGCCAACTTTTGGTAGAAATGAGAAACCAAAAGGAGTTCTTGTGAAAATTTCGGCCACTGTTCTCTAATTGAGCAAAAACCTGACGTCTTTGCGTGTCAGTAAGATCTGATACCTGAATCCAAAGGGCGATGTATAAAAGATGTATCAAAGGCTTAAAGAAATGAGAATCAGAAAAAGAATACTAATGTTAGACAGCATTCAATATCGCAATACGACCTACCGAGTGTCAGTGAAGATTCTTGTCTAGGGAAATTGTGGTGAACGTTTTTATGAATATAACTTCACCGGTCATCTGATGACAATTCACGTTTCCTAACCATATATCTTCTTTGGATTATATGCACCCCAGGGTCAACAAGCTTTCCCGTCCCGAGCAGATCGACTGATCTAGCCCAATAGCAGTGGGCTAGATCAGTCACATATGACAAAGAGAAACGAAATTGTAATCTTATTTTAGAGGTATGCAAGAACGAAAAAAGAGTCTGAGAGTGAAAACAATCGAAAAATAAAATTGAAAGTTGGGTACCGTTTGTCAATGAAAGAAAAAATGATTTTGAAGAAGAGATTTTAAATTGCTCATAGGCATTTCTGGGTTTAACAGTAACTTTCACCGGTTTTCCGACTAAATTGTCTCCATCCCCCAGCCCCAACCCCCACCCCCTTACAATCGGTAAGAGAGCTAAATAGTCCTTGATATTTTTTCAAACTAAAATTTCGTGACTTATACAAACTGAATCACAATTATACATTATTACTCTTTAGCACTGGGTGGGTCTAGATGCCACCGTATTTCAAGACCATTCGGAAGTTGACACCACAAACCACCTGTCAGTAATTGTTCGTCTAGCTCTCCGGATTATGAAACTATTTTACTTGATGGCCCAGGCTAACCGAACGGTAAGTTGAATAGGTTTCTGGCTCATCTATGATATTTATGGGAAAAAAATCACTCTCAGGTAGATCTAATTGCTTTCTGGTAATCCCGACATGACTTAGCAGATATATTCTAAGGACTATCTTGTTGCCTACCTTGAAGTGTGCTCAACCTTCACCAAAAAATATAACGATCTTCCTTGGGTCACGTTACCAATTGTTTCCAAGTTTTCTCCTTCGGCAGTAATGCTGATGATCTTAAAAACGAACCAATACTCTTCTGAAGTCTTGTTTATCACGTGAAGTGCAACGATGGTTCTCAGTGTCCCTGCGGAAAAATGGTTGAACTAGTTTAAAATAGAGTAATTTGGCTGAAAAAAATCCTTGTTGAGCTTAATTCGACTCTGACTGCCTGTATTCCTGAGGGAGGAAGCAAGGCATCAAGCTTGGTGAATGTGGTGTATTGACTGCACGCTAGAATGTTCTTTGACGAAACGGTTTATTTGTTGAACTTCAAGTTTTTACAACCGTGCCGAGCTCCTCTCTCTCACTTACTCACTCGGAAAATTACATGATTGACAAGTAACAAAACGACAACCGGAAGTGGTCACTACATTCTTCCCACTTTGCATTATATATAAACTATACCGAAACTACAGCAAAACATAAAACCGACCCTGAGCATCTAGTGCAGGGTCAACAAACAGTAACATATGAAAACGTCCCTCATTGGGTCTCAAGAGGTATTAGACAAAGTCCTTGAGGTATGCAGGAGGTCGTCTGTGTCTCTGCGGGTTGCGACGAGGTCCACACCCAGCAGGTTTTGACAGAGAACTCTCCTTAGCTTCAGTAGGCAGAGCTGGGGGAGTTAGGCTGTCCTGCACAGGTCTACCAACTGTGACCTGGACGTCGGGCTCCAGCTTCTTGAAGAACGAAGAGTTTCGGGTGATGTTTTTTCCCCCGCCCTCGGCAGTGATCATCGTACCCTTGTGGTGAGTGATGACATACGGATGATAAGGTGTTCTGGAATTAATTCCGGAGGGGTCATACCTGACTAGAACTTTGTCTCCAGTCATGAGGTTGCTTGGCTTCACATATGCTTTCTGGTCAGCACAGCTCTTCATCTTCTCCTTAGCCAGCATTACTCGGTGTCGTATCGGTGCTGGGTCCTCCTCAGAACTGGGTCTGTCAGGAATCTTAACGCGCATGGGCCACCCGTGGCTGGTGGCTTGCCTATTGACGAGTGCGGTGTTGCTCTGTAGTTGCGAAGAATCTCGTGTAACTCTTCTTTTTAGGGACATTGCTTCACGTTTGCAGCTTCGATCGCCTTCTTAACCGTGCGCATAAATCGTTCAGCTTCTCCGTTGGCACGTGGCTATTTGGAGGTTATCTTTCGATGGTCGAATCTCATGTTCTTTCCAAAGGACTAGAACTCTCTTCCGTTGAACGGCGGGCCATTATCAGCGAGACGTGGTATGACGACTGGTGCAGATACTGACGGTATGACCTCTACAATAGGGTATCTGGAATAGTCGTCGTAGAAGGAAGAGTAAGTATCCTCCACCAGACAGTTCCCTAAAATCTGCACTAATCTGTTGCCATGGTCCCTCTGGCAGCGGTGACATGTTAAGGGGCTCGCATTTGGTTTCTGGGATCGATACTTGGCATGCAAGACAGGACTTCACTTTCTTCTCTATTGTGTCGTTGATACCTGGGAACCACACCTTCTCCCGAAGCAGTGACTTTGTTTTTGCAATGCTCTGATGACCCTCGTGTGCGAGATCAATTACTGTCTGTTGTAAGACTTTGGGGAAAATGATCCGTCTTCCTCTCAAGAGTACACTCGAGGAACTGCAAATGGTCAATTCTTCTTTTACCCGTTCAAGAGCTTTCTACGTGTTTTGGTTAATGTCGAGTCGCTTAGACGGCTCAAACCAGTTGCAGGTACGCACAGCATCAATGACAGCTAGAAGGATTGGGTCTTTCATAGTTGCCTGCGTAATGTCCTCTAGCTTGAGTGCGTTGGGCTTGGTAGCGCGTGTGATGTAGTCCACGAACTCTTCTGTCACGCGTTGCTGTCGACTGCTGGAAAGCGTTGACTTCTAAGGGTGTCGGGACATATAGTCAGCCGGGTTTCCTTCTCCTTGTTCGTACACGACTGTCACTTGGTATGGCTGTAAGCGCAGTGTCCACCTCTCGATGCGAGGTGGTGGTTTTGACCGGGGATTGTTGTATATCGTAAGTAACGGCTTATGATCTGTGATGACAGTTACCTGTCTGCCATAGACGTATAGGTGAAAATATTCACATCCCCATACGACAGCAAAGGCTTCACGCTCAGTCTGACTGTAGCGCTGTTCTACGGGAGTCAAGGATCTGCTTTCGTACGCAACCAAGTGCTTGTCGCTAATGATGGGCTCACTGGTTTGAGCCAGGATAGCCCCAAGCCCAACAAGGTTTGCATCGACGCTGACTTCGGTGTTCCTGCTGGGGTCGAAGTAAGCGGTTACAGGTGCTTCCATAAGGGCGGTCTTGAGCTGCTGAAGGGCGCGATCTTGCCTTTGGTTCCACTCCCAAGGCATGTTGTTTTGGGTTAGCTCACGGAAGGGCTGTGTTAGCGTTGCGTAAGCAGGAATGAATCTGGAGCAGTTATTGGCCATACCAAGAAGACCGCGCACTTCTGCGACGTTAGTTGGTGGTGGGAGATTGGTTATCGCCTGGACCTTCTTTATATCAGCAGAGATGTCTTTACTAGAGAACACATAACCAAAGAACTCGAGGCGATGCTGTGAAAACTCGCATTTGTCGCGGTTTAGGGTTAGGCCCTTCTCCCGGAGGCGCTGAAAGGTTTCTCGGTCGTGGTCTTCCTGTGTCTTTCCGTGCACTAAGATATCATCACTCAGGTTGAGCGCTCCTCGTATGTCGCTCAAGGTTTCGCGGATGGCATTTTGGAATATTTCGGCTGCACAGACGATTCCGAAGTTTAGGCGCGTATACCGCCTCATTCCGACGTGGGTGCTAAACGTTGTGATGAATCTAGATTCTGGGGCGAGTTCTAGTTGATTGTAGCCTTGATTCAAGTCAAGCTTACTGAAAACTGTGGCTCCCTTCAACTCAGCGATGATTTCTTTGATCGTTGGTTTGATGTGTCGTTCACGTTGGATCGCACTATTTGCCTGTCTCGTGTCAACGCACATTCTGATTTTTCCAGGCTGCTTGGGCTTGGGTGCTACAACAACGGGTGAAACCCATGGGGTCGGTCCATCCACGCGCTCCATAACGCCGTGCTGCTCGTCTCTTTCTAGCTGCTCTTCGAGTTGCTTCCGGCCATGAAGTACACGTCGGTGAGATTGTGCTGATGGCTGGACGCTGTCGTCGATCTGCAGATGTATTTGGTAATCTTTCAGCTTTCCAAGGCCTTTCAACAAATCGTCATACTCCTGAACCAGCTGATTGATCTCTGGTCTGGATTTAGACACCAGTGGACTTGTGATCGATATGAGCCCAAAGTTCTGCGAGGCTTGCCAGCTCAGAGGGGATCCTCCTGCTCCTTCGGCGACGTAAATAGTCTCCTGAGATATGGTCTCGTTTTCAGTTGTTACGGTTACTTTAAACTTCCCGAGCATACTCAGAGGCGTTTTGGACTTGTAGGGGTATACTCGAGTCGTGGTGTCGCTCAGGCGTGGTCGATCCTGAAGTGAACTGAGGTCCTTCTCGTCTAGGATGGTGATACCAGATCCTGAATCGGCCATCAGAGTCAGCCAGGTGCCAATGATCTTGACCTTGAACTACGGCTGCTTAATGTTCTTTCCGTTAACACTGTGGATGCTTAGATGAAGGTGTTTTCGTCATCGCTGTCACTGGATTCATCCAAGTACTCGTCGAGTGTGCTGACTGTTACCCGTGACTCTCGATTGTGAGATATTGCCTTTGGTTTGCTGCTACAGACTGATTCGAAATGTCCCAGCTTGCCGCAACTTCGGCACTCTTTCTGATAGGCCGAACAACATCGCATGCCGCCATCATGTGGGTAAGCGCCACCGCAGTATCGGCTTGTTGTTGTTCCTGAGTGTAATCGGGAAAATCCGTGTCCCGGGCGTTCCTTCTTGTCGCGGGGGGGTCTACTCTAAGACTTTCGCCGAGTTACTTCACGGTGTTTATCGTGTTTGTTTACTTCTGCTTTTGGGTTTTCCAATTATTTGACTTGTGTTTCGGCAAGCTCCAGGGTTTTGCCGTAATCGAGGAGTGCATGTAGGGTAATTCCAGGATCACTGAGAGCTTTTCGGCGCAGCTTGGACGATGAACACAGTTGAATAATCTGGCTTTTTATTTCTCGGTCGGCATCAGCGAATTCGCAGGTTTGTGATAGGTGTTTCAGCCTGGTTTAATAGATCATGAGGTCTTCTCCTGGGTCTTGTTTTGCCTGCATGAACTTGTATTTTTCATAGGCCACATTAGTCTTCGGCGTGAAGTGGTTTATGAGAGCCGTGATTGTTTTCTCGAGCGGGTCTTCGTACGTACATACATACATACATACATACGTACGTACGTACGTACGTACATACATACATACATACTTTAGTTGACCACTCCTCATGGGGGCTTTTCAGGGCCAATTCCCACCCCAGGGGAGGACATCCACGACACTTTAATCTCGTGCGTACGAAATTAACGTCTCCTACCCCTAACCCTGCAGGAGACGGGGCCTACGGTTTATTCATCCTTATCCGAGAAGACTAGAATGTCTATCCATTTCTTGATTATAGAAAGGTAGCAACGTCTGCTCCTGCAACGGCGTCGGGCAGCGTTTCAACAATATCGTTGACCTCTTCGCCTGCATAGTGTAACAGAAGAGCCTGCTGTCGCTTCTTGTTGGTCACATTCAACGCTACAATAAGGTTGCGGAACCGTGCGATGTACTTTTACCACCGAGTGGCAAGTGTTCCTTGATTTTGAGAAAGGTCGAATGAGGGAAACGGTGGTAGGGTGCTCATGGCTGTGTAAGCTGTCGGCTTGACTCGGGTTGCGTTGATTCTGTGTTCCTATCCACTAGAGTGGACTTTCGTTTTTATTACTCGTCGCCAGTGTAGTATATTGACTGCACGCTAAAATGTTATTCCACGAAGCGGTTTATTTGTTGTACTCCAAGTTTTTACAACGTGCCGAGCTCCTCTCTCTCTCACTTACTCACTCAGAAAATTACATGATTGACAGGTAACAAACGACAACCGGAGGTGGTCATTACAATAAATATGCAACTTTAATATCATAACAACAAGTTCATTCTTTGACAGCCGAATTCTGTGCCTCGATAGTACTGGGCCTTTTTCGCTGTCCCATTCTCGAGCCCAGTGCCTGTTTGGTCTCTCCAACATAGGTTTCCCTGCAGTTCTCATCACCACACTTTATCCCATGAACCACATATGCCTCTTAACTTTGTGGGCTTATCCTTTACCTTTACTAACTTTTGCCTTAGGGTGTTATATGGCTTGAACGTGGTGGTGAAACCGAAAGATTTAAAGACCGACTTCATAGCATCAGAAACATCGGTCACATAAGGGACAGTTATCTGAAAGTTCCACGATCCACTCGGTCCAGACAGACCTTTTATCATATTGTCAACTGGATGACTGATACAATTCATAGCCATAGTTTCAGTCATAGTGAAGGAAGTAAAATAAAGAGAAGTGTTATGATTCAAAACTTGAAATTTTACTTGAAATTTACTCGTTAAATAAAGCATTAACAATTGTCTTGTTGAAAGAAAAACTTTTCATGGATTACGAGGTACAAAATCGGAGGTTCTAGTGCCTTTGGTGGGAGTCTCGATTTAAAAGACACCAAAAGGCCATTCCAAATTTGCAGCCCAGTTCTAAGAGAACACGTCGAGATATCAGATGGCGAGAAGTGAACCCCTAGGACTCAATGAAAACCATGGATACCTTTCATAAACAACATCTACGGCACAGCTCTATGTTAAGAGTCAAGAATAAAACGATTTATTATGAGAAATAACATGAAATGGGAACATTAAATGCGAATTGTTAAGTTAAAGAGGAACCAACTGTCTTTATGTCACCGCCAGAAGTAGATAATAGAAATCAGACTAAACTGTGAATCAACCGGCTATAATGGAATAATAAACAACTTTTCACTGAGTTTGAGGTGGCTATTGGTGGAAATTTGAGTGCCTTTCAATCCTCCAAACTGTCTCACAGACTGTCATATCAAAAACTAGAAAGAGAAAAGTTACCTTCCCAAATCTCGACTAAGAAGAAATGGACAGTACTTTCCAAGAAACTTTGAAGCTAAATTGGGCAGCGTTACGAATGATCAGCTGGTGCTGAACAAATTAGATTTCTGACTGAAGTAACCTGACCATATGGCAGTATGAACAAAACTTACCGAAGTGGCTTGACCGTAAAATAATTCACCTCACAGCTAAACTGGATTATTATGCAAAAGGAGTGCACTTAGTCTGTTGAAGAGTCTGTTTCGTCAACAGTCGATAGTAAATTGATATGTCAAACGCCGAGGTGAATTCAGAATTCAGCTCAGCTATTGTACATGTGTACGGATATGCTGGATTTAGCGTGTTAACGATTGATTGGGTAAAAACAATTCGTCGAGGCCGCATTAGATACAACGCCTCGAGGGCGGGATAGACCACACACGGAAAAGAGACAGAAACAGAAGACTTAGAATGATCGCAAGACTATATAAATCCTGCATTCTTTATGTTTGCATGACCCGACTGATTTTTGCGCAAATTTGACTTCTTTACCAAAAATTTGATTTGTATCCGACAAGATTCCATTCATTTAAGAGCAGCTATGACATTTTTAAATGATTTTCATTTTAATTGCCTCCTTGTAATGTTTTATGAAAGTATTTCCACTAATCTAATCTTGTGAACGGCAAAATGTGTCTGAAACCTAACAAAATGCATACTTGCCTAATCTCAGCTCAAACATAACATTTTTTCGAAAAATGAATGGCAGTTCAAGAGAATACCTAATGTTTAATTAGTAGCGAGATCAAATACCTCTCTGAAGCTCTCCACTCCGTACTTCGAGGACTTGCTCGACTCGATACACCAGAGCTTCACCGGGTTCCAAGTTAACTTCCACTAAGCGCTCCGCAGTAAACTGCTTTTTTCGAGTCAACAAAGTTGCTGTTAGAATGGTGCCACAAACCACGAGAGAGATAACGGCAACGATAGCGGTGATCCGCCGAATGCTCCATTTTCTTGAAGCAGGTTTCACTCCTTCAGAACTATCTTTGACATGAACGTTGACTTCATCCTGATGGTCCTCCTTTTTCTCTGGTAAACCATCCATGATCTAGGAAGCTGTGGGACTACTGAAGGTTCAGTGTATTGCAAGGCCCTTGAAATTGAAGAGGAAATATCATGTTTTGTCGATAATCTCTACTAGCACTTTTTTCAAAAGTAAACTTAATTAAGCTCTTAGTTTGTTTGTCCAGTCCTAGGTCGCGCCTTTAGATAAACAAGCTGTTCGCGTCATACAAGAACGTAGGAAATCGCAGAATGCTCTATACTTACTTCATTGAGGATTTCGAAACTATTGAGAGCAGACGTCGATATTTAAGCCCGAAAAATGACGAAGTGCTTCTTTAAAGAGAATAAGACAAAGTGAAACCAATTAGTGATAACTTTTACGCTCACAACGTGTTCTCGAGGTTCAGTGATCTGGTGCCGAAATTACTGCGCGGGAACGAGGCTACGTCTACCACGACTATGTTCTTGTTTTTCTGTTCCTTGAGGTTTCTTTTGTAAGAATATGCAAATATATTTGCTTTCTTATCTTGGCTCATTTAACCGTAATCAGTCAAGGATTAAGTATTCTACATTGTTCGCTTGTTAATCTCTTCGTTTGAAACGAATTGTACCTGCTACACATAACTTTCATGTGAGTGAATTAAAGTTTACTTAACGTTGTCAAAGTTTTAAAAACCTTTTAGTGAGGTTGTAATACTTCATCTGCGATAAAGAATATGGGCTGCTTTCTGTAGTCAACAAACACTCGATGAATTGAAAAACGAAAGTTAATCTGGCTTTGTCGCAACGCAAATTAATTACGTCTCTAAATAACAGCACCCTGCGGGTACTATGCAAATTTTTGGACTGAAAACTATTAAATTGGCTTTGTTGTGATTTTTCGTCCATAATCTGGCGCTGCAAAATGACATTTTTGATGTACGTTGACCCATTAATCAAAATTATCTTTCTAACTTCTTTCGCTCTACATAAGTGTGAAAATCTCGTGGTTAACTTGAGAAGAGGCTTAAATATCGAAATTTACAAGCAAGGCACTTCCAGAGATTTTAAATAAAATGAGGCCGTAAGTACTTATAATGCGTTGATCAAATGTCATACCGACGGGTGGACGTTCTGATTGTTTTTGTTTTGCTGAAAAAGTAATGAAGACAGGTTTCTGGGTTACGTCAATTAAGAGAAAGTGATTTATTTTCTCTTGGTTACGTTTCGTTGCACTCATCCAAAATATTTGATCCTTGAAGAAAAGTCAACTCCAATGACAGGAAGACTTCAACTGAAAACAGAGATTGTAAAGACCTTTTTCAGCTTGAGCCAAGGAATCCATGTGAAATAATAAGCAACCTGCTTTGAAGTATTGATATTTATTGTCCTACTAAACATAGGTGTTCTTTCGAACAAAGGGGGTGTGTTTCTAAAGAAACTGTGGTGCTGCGTCGGTGGGGGCAATAGGGTATTTTGGTTATATCAGCTAATAAGTTGAAATTGTAAATTTGCCACCGTAAAGAGTTAAAAAGCTGACTTTTCGCTCGTAAGCCCTTCGTCAGAGCGAATGGAGAAATTGTAGGTTGCGTGTGGGTTTATATGCAGAAAGTGGAGCTACGCCATTGGTGGGAACATAGTGACGAGAAAAACACGAATAATTTAGCAGAATGAAAAGCATTTGTTGATAACTGTGGGGTTAAGAGTGCCGATTTGAAAGATAAACTTTTCTTCAAGAGTTTTGCGGCTTTCCGAGCCACCTAAATGTAAGGAAAGACTGCAGATTGTCATATGCTGCTTAGAATGATTAGGCAGATTTAAGTGTCTTGCGACTGGTTTTGATGCGTCCTTGTCATTCCTTTCTACGTCGCGAAGGCGTTCTCGGAGTCGGTCAAATAATCGTCTTCCTGTTTTGCGGATGTATATCTTTTTGCAATAGGTGCAAGTTATGTGATAGATGAAGTTCGGCGTTGTGAATGAAAGGACTAGTTTTGCATCGCGCGCGAGCGCATTTAAAATTGTCGAGTTGGTCACTAGTTTGGAACGAACTTCTAACAAGAAAATTGTCTATGTTTTTGTCGCGTTTAAATGAGATGAGTGGTGGTTGCGAAAAGATAGTACCAGTCTCTGGATCGTTTTGAAGTAATTAAAAGTTTTGAAGAATAATGGATTTAACTGCGTGGTTGTGGGGGTGAAATGTGAGAGTGAATAGAATGCGGTCAGAGTTTCCCTTCTGTGACGTTTGTAGTGTTGACTATCGATCAACAAGTTGGGCGCAGTGGTGACCCTCTTGAACGACAGAAAGAGGGTAACCACGTTTTTCAAAAAACTGGCACATTGACTCTGATTTGTAGAAAAAATCAGATTCATCACTACATAAACGACGAAGTTTAAGAAACTGTGAAAATAGAAAAGAATTCTTGACATGAGAAGACGAATACAACAATGAATGAAGATGAATACAAGGTGTTCTTTCGTTGAGTTGAGTTGATATACTCAGAATATCAAGTAAGGAAATTACATAGCGAATCAAAATAACATCTTTAACATTTTCATTGATTTTTTTATAGGGATTTGTGTTAAGGAAGATGGAAGAAATCACGGTATGATTTCATCTTGTTACGGTCTCGTGAAGCTCCTTCTCCTTCAATTCTAGGAAGTACTTCTCGTTGAAAAAGAGTTGTATCTGCTACTCATAACTTTCATGCAAGTGAAATTAAGTAAGATACCTACTGCTGCCAAGTTTTGGAAACTTTTCGCGTGGTAGTGATTTATCATCCGCGATAAAGAATACTGGCTGCTTTCTGTAGTGAACAAAACCCTCGATGAACTCGAAAGCGAACACTTATCAAAACTCAAACAGTGTCCTGTGGTGTGCCCGAAGGGTCAGTGCTTGGACCACTTTTATTCTTAATTTATGTAAATCATATTCATAATTGTTCAAAGCTTTTAGATTTCCATTTTTTTGCAGATGATGCAAATTTATTCTTTCAACATAGGGACATAAAGATACTTGAAAGCATGATTAATTCTGAACTTGAGAAAGTTTATACCTGGTTATGTGCAAATAAGCTTTCATTAAATATTGATAAGTCAAATTTTGTTATTTCCGTCCAATTCAAAGAAAATTTTCCCAAACAGGTAATGTTATCTATAAACAATAAGAAAACATGACTACTATGGTATCAGAGGTGTTGTTAAATTTTACCCAGGTAACTTCCATAAGATACCTTGGAGTTTACATAGATTATAATATTAGTTAGAAGACGCACATTACTAATACTTCTAAAAAAGTCAAGAGAAGTATAGGCATTCTGTCCAAGCTCCGTTATTTCTTAAGTACTAAAACACTACTTAGCCTGTACTATGCTTTAGTTGAGCCTTTTTTAAACTACTGCATATTTGTTTGGGGTAATACCTATCAGACAGCTTTGCAACCTTTCTTGATATTACAGAAGAGAGCCTTCAGAATAATTACTTTCTCTAGTTATAACGAACATTCAAGTCCTTTATACAAAGATCTAAATGTTGTGAAGCTGTTTGACATTATTACCTTTCAACTTGCAGTATTTATGTATAAGTTTCACAAGAAACTCTTACCTCCAGTATGACCCTTATTTCAATTCTGTTAGAGTGTTACATAATTATAATACCAGAGTATCTAGCAAAATGACTCATACTATTCCAAATGCCAGAACAAATTATGGAATCTTCAACATAAGATTTCAGGGTGCTAAAGTCCGGAATGGTACATGTGAAGACGTAAAGCTTCTTCCTCTGAAACGTTTTAAGAAAAGCTTTAAGCTAATTCTTCTTGATAAATATTAATAATTTTTCTGGCTTTCCATTTGTTTTCTACTCTGATTTTCCTTGCTTCCTTGACCTTGTTTTGTATGATGAATGAGTGTGTGTGTGTGTGTGCGTGTGTGTGTGTGTGTTGTGTGTGTTGTATCTGACCCAAATAATTACATTACATAAATCACCTAAGTATAGCTGCCCTTTTTTTCTAGCCCCTAAGGTTATTTGGGGCAGCTAGTACTCCTTTATATTCTTGTCAATTTATCATTATTTTTACCAGTATTTTTATGTTGGGTACAAATAAAGTTGTTGTTGTTGTTGTTGTCTGCATATATGGATAATAACAAAGCGCAAAACTGACACGATAACCGCGGATTAGATTAGCTTTATATCAGCGCGGATGAAAAATCTGAATAATATTGCAAAGGGACCGACACTAACTTGAAAAGCCCTAGCAAGTCACGTATCGTTGAAATATTTTTTTGCTACAGTTCTCTTCGTTAACTCAATAGGACTTGAAACAAACACGCTTGTGATCAGTCAAGGATTACAATTGAGGCGAATCATAAGCAGTTACAAAATTTGAAAAGGGAGTGGGGACGGGATTACAGTACAATACAATAACCTTTATTTAACGAAAGTGACGTAATTAACCCAGTGAGTTATCTAAACTTACGGCATTCGCAGCTGTACAAATTACATATATGAAATAATAATAATGACTAATCAGCAATACGATTTGATACTAGAGAAACTAAAACTAGACAATTGTATGCTTTAATTTCTTAAGATCAGTGTCAAGGTATTTAAAAAGGGTGTCAAGGTATTTAGGCAAATTTATGTGCGCTGTTCAGAATTAGACGGCGGGAAAGGAACTTGAAGATTCAAAGCGCAAGCTCTGGTGTGCAAACTAGTTGAACGAACAGAAGACAAGAAATTGACATTTTATGTTATTATTGGCAAAGAAAGTATAGTTTTCCCAGTCTATTCAAGCTCGTTTCAGAATTATTTTCCAAATAGCCATTAGAGTTCATTCGATAAGTTGATACACACAGCAAATCTTGTCATAAAACCGAAAATTTTCATGAAACAATATTTCAAATACGGGGCTAGAAAGCGTGGTGAAACTTCACCTTTGTTGCTGAACTGGTCGATCTTTCGTCTCTTTGAAACGGGAGATGACAAAACGCGGAGCCCTACTCCATGGAGTACCTGGATGGAGTAGCCCTAAAAATCATGTATTAGTCAAATGAAATACATTATGAACAAGGTGAATCGTTTAGATGTACATATCCTGATATATTTTGAGCTTGTCAGCTCTCCGATTGTTGCAGTTCGATGTAGTACACGAGTTGACCGCCATCTTGAAATTAACTTAAACTGCTGACCACTTCCAACGGAAAGCTTTAATGTTGCTAGCATCCATGAACGTTATCGTTAATAGGCCGCTACCACCTATTTTCATATGATCTTCAAGAGGCCAAAAGGAGGGACAACCTTCATTCTGAAACTGGTTTTACATCTTCCAAAATACCTGTTTATGTGTGGCGTCTGTAAGAAGTGTGGCGCTCCATCTAGTAACACATGGCCTCATGGGTTTCTTAAATGTGCGAAACGATGAGGATACAAGCTTACATTTGTAGGTTGAGACTTGAAATGGTAATCCCTATCTTTAAACTGAGCTTCTCCACACCCATCTATCTGTAGCGCAATAAAATTGAGGTGTGTAAACAAACCAAAAAAAACAGTGACGGGTCGGCGAATAAATCCGACTGGGGTTGTTGATCTTGCAAATGCAGTAAGCTTAAATATTTTACCTCGTGCAGAAATCGAAACAGTGGGTTTTGTTCATCACATGGAGTTGTTTGTCTTCTCGTCAAAGGACTCATTACACAGCGGTAAAACCAAAATGGAGGAACCAGTAAGACTGAGAGCCTTAGTCACTGTCCCCAAAAAACTGGATTGTATCGAACTGTGACATTCGGAGAGCTGGTAAGCTCAATATATTTTAGGATATGTACATCTAAACGATTCACCATGTTCATATAATATTTTATTTGACCAATACATGACATTTTGAGGTACTCCATTAAGGCACTCCATAAGGTACTCCATGGAGTATGGCTCCGCGTTTTGTCATCTCCCTTTTCAAACCGTCGGCTAATCTATCAAAGCGAGCGCCGCATTCATCTTAGAATGAAAAGTTCTCTGGCCTAATTTGAACTAATCTAAAACTCGCTTGAAAGGAGTTGTAGTTTTATTATCCCTAAGTGTAACTGAAATAAAGCAAACTTACCGTTGTTAAACTTTCAGACACCTCTTAGCAAGCCAGTGCCCTCCGTGATCAAAAAAGCGCTTGAGAAAAGCTCGAAAGCGAAAGCACACCTGGCTTCGACAGCAAACATGCATGTTTGCTGTCGAAGCACGTTGCCATGACAGCATTTTTTTCTGGTCTAAACAGTTTAAACTCATACTTCAAACATGGCGTCTTTATCGATATGCTCACTCGTTTCTTTCTTTTCTGGAGAGCGGAAATCGCTTGATCGCGGAGAAAACCACTTCAAATCCGACCATGTCCAAAGCTTTATTTATTCCAGGGGAGTCATCAAAGGTGAAGTCCAAGCAAGCATGAAAAATAAGGACTACAAAGTCACAGTAAGTTGCCAATTTGGGATCACAACACGTATGTTCAATTCGAAGAACTCCCAACCCCGATTTCACCTCCAATTTAATGTTTATATTGCGGAATATATATTGCAACTTACGTGTCTGTTTCGAATTATCTTTTTATCAGATTTATCTCGATGAAAACCTTGAAATAAAAAACACAGAATGCGAGTGTCCTCGCGGCGAGTTCAAGTGCAGTCACGCGGCAGCCATATTTATTTATGCAGGCATCCATAACCTTAGCAGGACGGACCTGGAATGCCAATGGAAACGAAAGCGAAAGGCAGAAAGCGTACAGTCTGCAAGCCAGATGTTTCCAGCGCCACCGAAGAAGAAGGATTACAGCCCTTTGACGCGCGATCCTAGCCGAGAAGATCGGATGTGGCTGTACAGCGAACTAAAGCGCTATGGCAAATTTACAGGGACCTGCTGGATCTTGAGTCCCGAACCACAACCTGCTACCCCTCTCCCGATCAAGACGATTGAGGATATCATTTACTCAGAAGGTTTCCTTATGGCATCTACGAAGGAAAAACAATTAGAGTACTTGATTGAGAATGCCAAAGTAGAGGAGAGAACCATAAATGTTGTGAGCACCCTCACGGCTGGCCAGCAAAACAGCCCTGCATGGCACCAAGCTCGTAGAGGCCGCCTGACTGCCAGTAATTTTGGCTCCGTCCTCCAGGCAAAAAGAGTTACACCGTCTCTTATCAAGCGACTACTTGGGGAATACAACTTGAGTGGAGTTAAAGCAATTGCATGGGGACAGGACAATGAGACTGAGGCCCTGAAATCCTTCACCAACATCACAAACTTTACACCTGTACAGACCGGCCTTTGGCTACACGAGTCGGGAGTTCTGGGTGCTTCCCCTGATGGACTTGTGGGAGACGACTCGGTGATTGAGTGTAAGTGCCCCTACACACATCGAAATGCGACAATCAAGGAAGCTTGTGGGCACAAAGACTTTTACTTGGAGGAGAAGGAAGGGAATTATACGCTGTCTACCACACATGTTTACTGGCATCAGTGTCAAGGCCAGATGTTCCTGACAAAGCGCAAATTCTGCTACTTTGTTGTATGGACCACAAAGGATAGTGTAGTTATCAAGATTGAACGAGATGAATCTTGGGAGCACAATATTACTATCTTGAGTGATTTTTACTTTCATCAACTATTCCCAAAGATTACCGAGGGAGAACTTTGAAAAGTGGTGCACAGATGCTGGACATAATCAGAGTGGGGGGGGGGGGGGGGAGTGGGAGCTAATGTAAATAGGCAGTAGCTAATGTTAAAAGGTATTTTTTTAAATTTCATACATTAATTTCTTAATATAACATTACATATTCTACACTCAGATAGAGACACAAGATAAAGAACCCACATTTTTCCATTTAGCATAGTAACTTAATAATAAATTACCTTCTTCCTGAAAGCAAGCTTAAACAATTTTTTTTTGCAACCAATGGCTACTGGTAGCTGGTAACACTTATCCTGGTTACTCAACAGGGCCCAGGTACATAAAACTTATGCCACACTTAAGTAGGCTTGCATAGCAATGCAAAGGGAAGGGGTGAGAGCCAAAACAAAATCCATGCAGCACAGGTTATTTTTTCTGACTACCTCTCACCATCCCTTAAGCTAATTGAAGTGTGGCTTTAGTTTTATACACCTGGACTCAGGCTCCCAGCTTCACAGACACAAAAGTAAAACCTTTAAGCCAGCACGACTTTCACACTTGGAACTACTGGACGAAAGAATTCCATACTGGTCACATGCCCCTGACCTGGATTTAGTTGAAATGACAATTTAAGAATGTCACTGGTTTTCATTATAATCTATTTTCACAGAACACATAGTAGTTTGTATTAATGAACATAAAGGAGATGAATATCAGAAAAATGTAAAACTGACCACATCATATTTTTGACCAAAGCTATGTCAATACCATTTGATCTGTTACAGTAGGGCTTCTAGTAATACAAAAATAATATTAAAAACTCATTGTACTATAATTTAGTTGAAAAAAAGTTCTATTCAGTCAAATTCAAAGTCGTTGCAGCCATCCTTGATCAATGGATACTGCAAATTAACAAGAGCTGAGCACAGTTGGCATAGCTTGTCAGCATGGCACCTCAAAAATGCTGGGATGAAGCCAAGGATGCGAAAACTCTTAAGTCTTGCATTTGCATGCTCTACATGGATGCGACATCGAGCTATTGATTTTGTCGCCCTTGCCTCACTCTCTGTAAACTTTCCATTGTTGAGAAATGGTGGTATGTTCACTGAAACACCTCTTGGAACTACATCGCTGATGAGAAAACCTTTGTCTGCCAGAACAAGATCACCAGCACTCAAATGTTTACAAAACCCAGACTCTTTAACCATGACCTTGTCACTGACTGAGCCAGGAAAAAGATCACTAACATAGGTTATAACTCCATTTGGGGCAACCCCTATAATGACTTTGAAAGAGTTCATTCCCCTGTAGCTGGAATATGTAGCATTCTGCTGGGACATGAGCTTAGGTGCAGCAATTTCAATGTCTGTACAATCAATCACAATGCGGCAACTGCTGTACTCAGTGAAAGAAGATGGCAAACACATCTTGTTCTTTTCTCTAGATGGCACAGTTGTCATGATGTCTTTGAACAGGAGAGAATGCAGAACATGGACAAAAGTTAGTACTATGTTAGCAACAGTTGCAACACTGCATGAAAACAACTGGGCTAAATGTAGATTGGTATAATTTTGTTTCAGTTTCATCAGAGTGATAAATATCTGGTCCTCAAGTGTGATCGCCTCAACCTTCCATCCAGCATAATAGTTTATTTCACCCTTGAATCTTGAAACATATCCCACAACAATATCAAAAACATCCTTAGTGGGTAGACCTGTCTCCATCCGTATCACCTCAGGGCTCAAGCTCTTAGCAGAGTAGTGTGCACTATAGTAACTTGACACTTCCTTGTGTTTAGCAAGTTCTGTTGAAGTCATATCAAGCTCTATTGACAGCAGAGCTTCTTTGGAACTTGTCTTTTCCTCTTGTGAGCATTCAGTGGAACATGGTTCAGAGTTCTCTTTAATCTCTTCAAGCACAGATGCTACAGTTGGTAATTTCGTGGGCTCGGCAGACACTTTCCGTTTTTTCTTGGGGGTAGGTGTACTGGGAGGTGTTGGTCCTGTACCTGGCAGCAAGTCCAAACTATCAAACAGCTTGTGCATGTTTCTGTCACTGATGGTTGGCATATTTTCTTTTCGCCCATCTTTAAAGTGACAACTGCAAAGTCGCGAATGTTTGCTGGGCTTTCTATCTCCTCTCCTATAACAGAAACAGACAGAAGCAGTTACTATACTTGCGCTTAAAAAACCCAAAGTTTAGTTGGTCACATGCTTAACCTTGAAGTCTAAGACGTGAATGCGAAGCGAGTATTTCTCTGAGCTTGTTACTTAAGACTAGTTAGTGTAAAAGCTTTGATACTCACAACTATCATATAGTTTTTTAGTAACTAAATAATCTTAGATCAAGACTGAAGACAAGGAAAGGCAAAGCCGCGAGAAAAGAAATAAGACAAGAAAGAGAAACAGCTAATCGTGAATCAGTTTGAGATAAAAAAAAAAAAAACAGCTATTTCTAATCGATGGTACAGCATCGAAATATATATTTTTCGAAAAATACTCACCTTACAAATGATATCCACTTATCATAGAGTGTTTTATGTTTTTTCTGGTCTGGAAACGAAAAGAATCGGCAGCAGTGGCTTTCAGATGTGTGATTGCAATCTGGATGAAAACACTGGCCCATCGCAAACTTCGTCTCCGTGGCGTTTTGACTCGAATTATTGCTCACCAGGTGCTTTTGTCCGCTTATTATACTCTTCAATAGTAAGGCCAAAGGTTATCTTGATTCTCTTTATCTTATTTCTATTATTGGAGGATAAAATGCGCTATTATAGCTCTTGAAGTGTTCGAGGTCAACGACAATGTGTCACGCTAGGGACGCCATATTGGTTTGTTTAGACCACAGAATTCCGGTGCTATGGAAACGTGACGTAAGCACTTTAGGACTCTATAGGAGCTTTCGCGCGCGCGCGCGCGCGAAAGCTCCTGGGTTTTATCTTGGTTTGAGACCCCCAGCAGAGTTTCAAGAAAAAAAGTGGCGGCCGTTACCGCATAGCGCGTTCGAAGTTTAGATCAGAGAGCCTTTACGCTTTTGGAAGGCGAACATGGATGTATCTACCGAAATTTTTTTAGAAGACGTTGTTTTCGTGCAGATGTGAGGTCTACAGCTGAGGTGAGTGGTATTTTTGTGTTTCATTCGGCAAATTAGCTCTAATTTGCCGGAACTTCCATAATGCTCTGAGGCGTAAATCCAAATAACGAGCGTTTTATTCAAGGAAAGCGCATTTTTTCGTTTACTAAATTATAGATTACAAATGTTTTGGTATGTTTCGGAAATTTTCCATTCTCGTCAGTGTAGGATGAGGTGGAAATTAATAAACCGCGGAGTGAAAACTTACCCGTAGCGTAAATTTTGTTGTTTACCAAATTTAAATGCCTCGGCTCAATCTCGAGCTAGAAATTTAACGGTGATTTATAGTACAACACTTTTGTGGGTAAATGTATTTATATGAGCTTCAACAAAGAGAGTTCATTACTCAATCTACAAGGTATGAAAATGAGAGAGAGCAAAAAGCTAAGTGTCAACAGTTGTGTTCTTATACATGTGTAGCGAAATTTAAAGTATACATATCTATGTTTTAGATTGAATCGATCCCAAGAGAGGTGACAAACTAAATTGGGATGTCGTCTTTAACCTTAGTTAACAATGACTGATTTGCCAGCCTGTGACGAATAACACAGACATTCTCAATCCAACATGAACATGGCAAATAGGAATCTGACCATTACCTTTTCTTAACTATGATTTTTACTTAAATTCTTATACAACTTCCACATTCATCAGGGTATGTTGTCCAACTTGTGAAATTGAAGCCATCTAAGTTATGGTAGAATTTTAAGCCAAGTAATGTAAACTGTTGCCTGAGACTTCTTTTCTAATTTCATGTTCACAGTGTATTTTTTTTTAAATCCATAGCGACAAGATAGCTCAACAGCACAGCTATTCTGAGGTCAAACATAATCTTTGACTCGCTTATGATGAAGGTGAGCAATTAGTAAATAAGTGTTAATTACCAGTAACAAATTTGCTCTCAATCTGAAGCTTTTGGTGGTAAAAATGATGGACAACAATCACTTTCAAGTGACTTATTACCTTTTTTAAATGACCTGACTAAATCATTTAAGGGAATAAAATTAGGTAAGAATGCTTGATCAAAATACTTTACAAATGTACTGTAATCATCTTCCAGGATTGTAGCAATTTCAGAGCAACTTTTTTCTTGTGAAGAGTACTTGTTACCTCATCTGATAACTCATAGTCATTAGCATTGGGAAGCCAGTTATTCTGCATTAAGAAGGTTGCATCCCATAATTTTGTATCAGACTGTAGTTGCCTAGTGGCCTTCAGGACAAGAACTTGTATTTTTGCCAGGTGGTTTTCATACCTGTTGGCACAATATCTGGGTTTGGGTTTGCGGTTTAGGTTGTTGTGTAATTTTTCAGGCTGTATGACTTCAGGTGTTCTGCTTTCGGGCATTTTTTACCCTCCTTTTTGCTTCATCAATGGTTTCAAAACATTCTACCATTCTTTGCCTTTTCCTGGTTGCAAAATATGTTCATTGAGCCAGGTGAAGGTTGACATAATTTTTTTTTTTTCAGGAATTTTCTATACTTTTTTTTTTTAATTTTCTCTCTTCTTTACGGATTTTTTTTTTGCCTCAACAGGTGAAACTTTGTTTGTCAACCCAGCCTCGGAAACCATGGACATGACTTCTGTAAAGGACTTTACCAGTTGCTCCTTACATTCAGAGTCGAATTCCTTATATATCACTGACCCTACGTTTTTCACTTCTTTTGGTGTTGCTTTGAAGATTTTTTTTCCTGAAAGCTCTTTGGCTTGACTTTTTACTTCTGTGAATGCCTCCCTTCTGCTTGCCACACAACCTGTGCTTTTTTTGAAGAGGCTACTCTCTGCTGGTGTTGTTAAGAGACAGCATTTGCATTCTATTTGGTGCAGAGATTTTTTACCCTGGGCAGTTTTCTGCCAGCTTTCTATAGAATATGCATTTAGATACTGTTGCTTTTTTTCTGGTGGTGACCACTGTGAAATTTGGTTATCAATGGCCTTATATTTCTTGAGAAAAAGACCTATTGATGTAACTATACTTTTTTGTAATTGTGCTTTATTTTTCTACCTGTAAGTATTTAGTGACCTTCAAAAGATTTATGGAAAGAAACACTTACTTTTGCTCACATGTAAATGGGGAAATTCTTTGAAATTTTCCATTTAGAGCTGATATCTCTCTTCAAATTGCTGGCTTTTATACGCCTTTTCTGATTCATTGTCCTTTGTTGAAAAATTTTTCTGGGCAAGGGACTTAGTATTCCTTAAATAAACATGAGCGAATCAATCCCTAGTCAATCTCCATGTCAATTTACATTTTGTTTCTATTTCATTTTTCACTCAATATTTTTTTTGCCTTCTTTTTTATTTTGTACGTCATGAAATTGGACAGATTCCTCCAACTGAGCTGGCAGGAAATTAGTGCAAAGTGCACATGCAAATTATCTCTCCATCAAGATGGGGTGGGAGGGGAGCATTTGAAGTTTGAATAACCTTGTTTTTCACCCTTTTCTTGCTGCCAGGCCAGTTGAAATCCCTGTTCATTTCTTACCAACAGATTTTCATAAGACCTAAGAGCAGGATTTTAATTTTTAAACACATGGAGCACTAATATTAGCAGTTATTTCTCCCTTCCACCTCCCACCTCCTGCGGCTCAATTTTGGTCCATGTTGTGGGTTGATTTTGCTGTCATGTGAAGAGAAGAATTAAAGCTGTTGTATATATGACTTCATGGGAAACAACAACCCATGCAGTGAGTCCCACAGTACATCTCTTAATTTATTTTAGCATCTTTTATTTTCTTTCGGTCACGGACGTGGAAATTGCGAAAAAAGCAACAAACAAGTTGAAGTAATATTATTGAAGCATTTCAGTATCTTACAATTACAGGAGATGAAAACATACAATACTAGAGCAGTAAAAAATAATTCGTTCGTTTTTTGGCTTGCTAAGCCAGCAGTTTTACTTTCCCATCAGATATTTGTCCGGTGATCGACCTGACAACTATAACCACCATACTTGATTTGTGCTTTCTTGGTCAGCGGTATAATGTGGTAGTCAAGTCATGTTCATGTATTATGTTCGAAAAGAGACAAAATGGCTACTTCTTTCGTAGTTTAAAAAGGGGTAGTCAGAATGCTATCGCCGGTGCCGAATTTTTCATTTCAAGCAGTTATTTTTAGCGAAATGGAAGAAGGTGTTGATAAACTTTATCTTCTCGTTTGGAATGAAGTTCCAAATAGAGCTGATAACAATCTAAAGACCATTAAGTTGAGAAAAGTTCCTTCTCAACTCCTAAAAATCTCTAATCTCTTTTTTAAGGAACGAAGGAAATTCATTCCAAACGTAGATGGCTAGCATTTTTTATTGAGTATTTTTCTCATTCATTGATCAGTAACGAGTGTGTGTAAATCTTACCAATTCCGATAAAAACCGATTGAGTAGCGTTTTGATCACGTGACCCGACAAGTGACCGTCGTTGTCGGCATTGTTGCCATAAGGTAAAAGTTCGTATGGATATCTATCGTCCCTGAAAGTTTCAGCGAAATCGGCTGGATATTTATGGAGATATGGCTGTTTATTTTATTAAGGCAATTTAATCTCCTGACCCAGGCCTTAAACTACTTTAAATCACGTCTCCAACTGGCTTCACCCTCCAGGCTATATATCGATTGTTCTATTGACAGCTATTAAATGAATTCACTTCATTTGTTATGATGTTTGGTCCATCAACATTTCAGAGAAAAAATTACGCTTAAATGTGCTTTGAACCGTTAATCTATATTATTTTTTAAACTTCATTCGCTTGACATAGATGTGAAATTCGAGGCTGATGGCGACAAAAATTGTGAACATCATTGAATTTTCTAAAATCTCGTCAAATTGATATATAAGGTACTTCACTGTCGGTAGCAACAGATTATTTCCCTGTATACAAGAGTGCTATGCGCGACACAAAGAAGATGCAACAAAAACCAAGGAAAAGAATGACTAAGACCCATGGAAATATTTTCAATCTTGTCTAATACATTTGGCGCAGCGTTTTGAGCTAAAAAGAGAAAAGAAATTAAAAACCCAGACTGGAGACGGGATTTGTCAACTATACCGTCCCTTTGAAATCATGATGGGGACTAGAAACCATTCGTTGAATGAGAGCGCATGACTGGGTCATTCTCTCAACGGAAGGTAAAAATTGAGCCTCTATCAAAGTTGACGTAAAGATGGAAAGGGGGAAGGTGCTGAAAATCTCGGAAACTTCATCAAATCTTCACAGTTTCAGTTAGTATACGTAGATTCAGAAGACAGCTGATTAAATGAATAGAGGAATTTATGTGATCATATTTTTATTTTAGTCATTTTGCATCGGGTGGTTGGTTCTTGATAATGATAGCTTCCTGTTGATTGAAGTGCATCATCGTGTTAAAAGAAAGAAGAAATTCTTCAGTTGGTACATCCCGTCTAATTGGTGTCTCCCTTCTTAGGAATCCCCCCTCCCCCCCTCGCTAGAGGGTCTCATGATAAAAAAAAAAAACATAAAAATGCTGCCCATTAAAACCTAAACTAAAAATGAGTGACCCGTGTCATGTTCATTGGGGGAACAACAGTAAATATAACAAGAACTGAAACCCTTTAAAAACTTCACACTGTACACCTGTTTTAAAATATTGTAAACGCAGTACTTACGGCGGCAAAAATTTGTGAACGGAACTTGAAGCATTAGCCTGCTTCATACGTCCAATCAGTAAAAGGCAGGCTTCGTTTTACTTATAAGGTTTATTGTGTTTACCTCCATCGAAGCAGTTAGGTCGTCCGCAGTTTTTGCAAAAATCACCTATTTCTTAAACTTTAGACGCTCTGTAATGTTGGGAAAATAATGGCGCAGCTCATCCGCCTGTTGAGTAATATCAAAAAGATCTTGTCCGTCGATATTGTCGTTTTCTTGAAGGTAACAAAAGAAGCCAAACAATTGAATAGGTTTACCTTCCACGTGAGGTTGTGCCGAGAAATCAGACCGTTTGCTGAGCTTACCTATCCTATCGTAAGTCTCGAGAGAAAATCCATGGCTCCGAAGCCAAGGCACAACCTCCTCTGCGGTGAAGTCACGAGTGAAATCTATCTTGAAGTTTCGTCGCAGAACTCTTTTGGAAAGATGCGCGGGCAATAGAGGACGAATTTTGGAGGGAAATCTTTTTTTAGATATAGCTCTTTGGCATACAAAGCTTTGCTTTCATGTCCAAATTGAGCACTCTATCTAGGATGAGTCATTGCCGTTGCAATTGCGCATGCTCGCTGGTTTACTCTAGTTTGAGCACTCTGGCATGGCTTAGACGATACCACAAAGGTTGGGTCGTTTGGGGTGACCGTCTCGGTTCTCCCCCATCCTAGCATTAGCACTGCACTGATGATGGGACCCGTTACCCAACAGCAGTCCTTGCACACCCCGACTGTTCAGGTGCCCCGTTAGGCGGGGAGCGCTTCCGGGGGGCCAGGTTCGATTCCTGGGCGATTTTGGCGTACTGGTGTACCCTCCTTCAGGCGTTACTCGGCGGAACCATTGCACTCCGGTTCCGTTAAGTATATATGTCGTCCGGCCGTTGCAGCACTGACCATTGCACTATAGGGTCCGTGGCCGGGGGCGCCTGAAAAACAAAAAAAAAACTGCACTGATGAGGCCCAGAAGGCCGAAACAGTACTGTCTGCAGTTAGATATAGCTCTTTGGCATACAAAGCTTTGCTTTCATGTCCAAATTGAGCACTCTATCTAGGATGAGTCATTGCCGTTGCAATTGCGCATGCTCGCTGGTTTACTCTAGTTTGAGCACTCTGGCATGGCTTAGACGATACCACAAAGGTTGGGTCGTTTGGGGTGACCGTCTCGGTTCTCCCCCATCCTAGCATTAGCACTGCACTGATGAGGCCCAGAAGGCCGAAACAGTACTGTCTGCAGTTAGTTATATATATATATATAACTAACTGCAGACAGTACTGTTTCGGCCTTCTGGGCCTCATCAGTGCAGTGCTAATGCTAGGATGGAGGAGAACCAATATGGTCACCCCAAACGATCCAACCTTTGTGGTATCGTCTAAGCCATGCCAGAGTGCTCAAACTAGAGTACACTAGCGAGCATGCGCAATTGCAGAGCAATGACTCATCCTAGTTAGAGTGCTCAATTTGGACATGAAAGCAAAGCTTTGTATGCCAAAGAGCTATATCTAACTGCAGACAGTACTGTTTCGGCCTTCTGGGCCTCATCAGTGCAGTGCTAATGCTAGGATGGAGGAGAACCAATATGGTCACCCCAAACGATCCAACCTTTGTGGTATCGTCTAAGCCATGCCAGAGTGCTCAAACTTGGGTATATATATATATACCCAAAATTGTATATATATATTGTATATATATTGTATATATATACCCAAATTGTAATCATTAACGAGAGGTTTACGTTTCATATTGTCTAAGCCCAATGAAAACTCACCCACGTTATTAATGAGTTACTGCGTTAATGAGGGGGCAAATTTTTCCGAACAGCCCCCTCCTAAAATCTAAATTAAATAACGTTACACGGATTTGACAGTAAACCCAAGACAGCTCGAACGCACTACCTATCATCTGAGATTACTACCAGTAATAGAATGTATTGGCCTCTCATGGGGCCAAATCTGCCTCACTTTATTTGGACCTTAGAGGGGCCGAATTGAGAGGAAGGGCCAAAAGGGTCATTAGTGAGGCCATTTCAGAAATAAGAGGGGCAGAATCGGCACCATCTCGAACTGATTTGGCTCTTTTTATCCAAAACGGCCCAACATGGGTCAAATTGGCCCTCAAAAAATTGGGGCCGATTTGGCTTTTGGCGTCGACTCGGCTCTTTCCATTTTACAGTGCCGTTTACGTCAATTGACAGAGATTTTACGATACCCATTTGCGTCAATTTACAGAGATTTTACGGTAGCCGTTTGCGTCAATTGACAGAGATTTTACGATACCCATTTGCGTCAATTTACAGAGATTTTACGGTAGCCGTTTGCGTCAATTTACAGAGATTTTACGATACCCGTTTGCGTCAATTTACAGAGATTTTACTCTACCCCATTTGCGTCAATTTACAGAGATTGCGTCAATTTACGGTACTCGTTTGCGTCAATTTACAGAGATTTTACGATACCCGTTTGCGTCAATTTACAGAGATTTTAAGGTACTCCGTTTGCGTCAATGTGCAGAGTTTATTATGCTCAGTTTGTGTTCATTTACAGCAGCGTAATTCACAGACATCTTATGTCGGACGTCTAATTTCGGTAAAATCTTTGTAAATAGTAGATTGACAAACATTTTTGGTACATTTTATAAAGTCTGTAAATTGCAAGTATTTCTTCTCATCACTACACTTATAATTTGTTTACATTTTACAAACTTTTTATAAAGACCTAAAACCGGAAACTCCTTAAAAACTCTATAAGATGTCTGTAAAATAAATTTAAAGAGATTTTGTTTTAAACAAGTAAAATTATCAAGTCTGTAAATTATTGATCTATAGACATTTCATGAATTCTGTAAATGGTCCAACTGAATTTTCCAGTGTTTAGACGCTTTTAATTTTGATTCAGGAATGATCACAAATTAATCGTAAGACTACTAAAAGAAAAGCTCTAAAATTCTCCTGATATTGTTGAAAAAGAAACCTGGTAGTACAAAAGCTGTTTAGCTTATGAAAGATTTCTAGTTCACTACAGACTATGGGCGGCCGTCACCACCAAAAATACAAGGATGTCAAATAGATCAGTAAATACAAAGATGGTTTAAGGATCAGCTGCAGGATAGCATAGCTAAAAAAAAAACCTTTAACTGTTTCCGGTCCAGGCTTATAATCTACGTTTAATGGAGAAAATAAAAATAGAATTTCCTTTTACTATCACTGCACCCAGGAAAAAAATATATACAAAAAAGTAATATAATGTACACCTCTTTAAAAATAATAAATGTAAGCAGTCTTACCTTAATACTCTAATCGTACGGAAAACCAATTAAAGCCTACCGATATCACTTTCTTTGAAAAATGTCTAAACAAATCAAGGCTATCAGCTGGCATTCGACATTTCTCGCACGTCGTAACATTACTTAACACTTCAAACATTCAGGTACACCAATGCGTGCAAACTGTGGGAAACCGGGAGGCCGGCAAACCTTGGTAGAATCAAGTCTTGTTGCCAATTTAATTAAAACAAATAAAAGCAATATCGACTGCAGAAAAAAGGCTCTGCTTTACGGCAAGGCGAAGTGAAGGCTCTTCAACACAGCGACTACAATATGTGATCGATGGTTTCGCGCCATTCTTCACACTCAATGACGTCATGCCCCCCAGCAGATCACTGTTCCATTTGCGGTTTGTATTTTTGGTGGTTTTGGTGGTAATGTGGTAATGTACAGGCGGTCGTCACCACCAAAAATACAAGGATGTCAAATAAATCAGTAGATACAAAGATGGTTTAAGGATCAGCTGCAGGATAGCATAGCTAATAAAAGAATGGCATGGCCAAATTATAGACATGCAGTCTAGGTTTCCTTCATGAAACAGAACAGCCTAAACATAAATAGTTTAGTCAAATGATAAACGGTCTAGTTGCCCCATGTCGAGTTGGAACATGAAATTGTGAAATGGACCAGCTAAATTGCGAATATATCTAGCGCTCATTTGCAATACAGTACACAAACAGTGTAGCGTTGCTTCAAATGACTCAGGGTAATACGGAGTAGCACAGCGTTCGCACAAACGGTGTAGCTTTGGGTGAAATGGCTCAGCATAATGTCGAATGGTACAGCGTACATACAAACAATGTAGCTTTGCGTGAAAAGGCTCAGCGTAATGTGGAATGGTAAAGTGTACACACAATTGGTGTAGCGTTGTGCGAAATGGCTCAGCGTAATGTCAAATGGTACGGCGTAATGTCAAATGGTACAGCGTACATACAAACGGCGTATCGTTGCGTGAAATAGCTCAGCGTTATGTCAAATGATACAGCGTACAGACAAATGGTTTAGCGTTGCGTGAAATAGCTCAGCCTTCACGTCACGCCACAAGCAAGCTTGACGATTTGCCACAACATCGAAATATTTCATGTAATTTTGAGCAATTTAATGTTCAGCGGGAGCGTCTGATGTTCTGCAAAGCTATTCGACGTAACGCTACACCATTCGTGTGTACGCTGTACCATGCGACATCACGCTGAGCCATTTCACGCAACGCTACACTGTTTGTATGTACGCTGTACCATTCTACATTACGCTATCTCGCCGAAACCACCAAAAATACAAACCGCAAATGGAAGAGCGATCTGCTAGGGGGGGCATGATGTCATCGAGTATGAAGAATGGCGCGAAACCATCGATGACATAGTGTAGTCGCTGTGTTGAACAGCTTCTACTTCGCCTTGCCGTAAAGTAGAGCCAATTCGGTAAGTTTCTCCTCTTTTTCCCCCAACCGATATTGCTTTTATTCGTTTTCCTTCATGAAAGCTTTCAATGCGAAATGGGGTTGACAGGCCTACAAGACTCCCCAGCGCATGTTAAGACGAACCAACGAATCTTGCCTTTGTTACACAATACCAACCATTAGTGCTAAACCTAAAGCAAATCTTCATGAAAAACTGGCATTTAATAGAAACACAACCACAACTGAGCGAACTTTACATTGAAAATCCGCCGCTTGTATCTTACAAAAGAGGGCGGTCGCTCAAAGACATACTCGTGAGGGCCAAACTTAGTATGTACACTGAAATGTCTCAGTTTGTTTAAAATGAGTACGCACATCAAAGATTGCGTCCTTTTCGAATCGTTCGCCTTTGAAGATGTAGGTGTCCAGGAATGTTGTTTCCTTATCGGAAATTTCAGCCGTAAATTTTATTGTTGGATGATGATTGTTTGCTTTTTCAATGAAACGTTCTATTGTTGCTTTGTTTGTACTCCATAACGAGATGTCGTGTATGCAACCTTTCCAAACAAGCAGTTTGAAAAGGCTTTTGTCAAGGATTTCTTTCTCTACCTTGTTCATGAAAATATTAGAAAAGGCGACTACCATTTTCGTGCCCATGACCGTAGCATATGTTTGAAGGTAGTGTTTTCCATTAAAATGGAAAGAATTTTCTTGGAGAATTAGCCTAAGCGCTTGTTTTAGTGGTTGTGTAGGGATAGGAGTTCCGTTTCTGTAGAATATTTCGTATGCTTTACATCCAGTGCCTATCACGAAGCGCGCGCCAGTGACATCAATGGAAAGTTAATATTCTCGTTGTTTTTGCTATTTTTCAAATCAAAGCTACTGAAACATAAAAAACAAGGGCCTAAATTTGCTGTACAACAGTCACCCGCCACGCCCCGCCCGACGAGCTTTATACGACTTTGAATTTCTTGACCCCTACCGATTTTGCGCTATTGAATAGCGCAAAGTCAGGAGGGGGTCTACTTTTTCTTCACGTAGCATCTCTACGGGGCAAAATTTAATGAAGGATTTTCACAAGAAAGGTGTTGAGAAGTGAGGTTCGGCACATGGCTATCTATCAACAGATTTAATTTGACACGTCAGTCTAGACAACATTACGAGGTAAGTATCGAGTGCGCTCTGCGCATCACAATATGTAGAAAATGCATCTTCTCAACGTAAACAAAAATTATGAAACTGACGCCCGTATCGAAGTGTGCGTCGTTTCCTTAATGTTGAGCCAAGCAGGAGCACTTGGAGTAAAGAAATCTTTGAGAAAAAGTAAGAATTATAAGTACGAACCTATGAGAGAATTATTAGCTAGTACGAACATAGGAGTTCTCAAAGCCATTAATCAATCGAGCGATGCCGATATAGCGCGCGATCGTTGCTGTTCTTATCAGAGTAGGAAAACAGTAACTCTGACACTTAGCAGAGCGTTTTATTTCGTTGTTCCTGCTTCTACATTCAACAGTTACCTATAGCCAGCTGAAAGATGCTACAAATTAACATGCGAGAGGGTCAACGTGGCGAAAAAAAAGTTAATTTGAGATTTTTTCACCCAGTAAAAAGGTTCAGCTATTCCTAAACTGGAAAAAAAATTTTTTGTTTTAAACTGGCCTCTTGGCTGGATTGAGGTGCACTGCATTCTGAAGTATTAAGGATAAGGCTTCCATCTCTTATTTTTGTAAATATTATTCGCCATAACTCCCAGACTAAAAATGTCACCAGCGACACTTAGTCCATGTTGTCCCCCTCTCAACGAGTTCTCCTTCATCGACGTGCTTCTGCATCTGTATTTATTCGCCTGCTGCGATCTGCGATCCTAGCTTATCTCTTCTCTTTCTATCTTTTCGTCTTTGCTTTTGTTTCTTTATTCGCTCTTTGTGAATTAGCCTCTCCTGCTCGTCGCTTTGGTCTTCTTAAAAAAATCGACAACGCACAAATAACTGGAAGTCGGACGCAACGCAAAGTCGCTAAACACTCGAAAACTGACTCCTCTTTATTCAGGTATTTCATTAAGTCAACTTAACTGGAGAAAAATGCTGCTTTTGTGCTCTTTTTAAAGAGCACGTTATAACCTGAGAGATCGCTAAACTGCTGTGGAAACTTGACTGCGCAAGAGAATCACTAATTAGATCTGGGAAGTGACCTGGAAATAATGGTAAACCTCATAACCTACCGCCGGCTTGAATACACATATCCCTTGACGTAGCTTTCATAGAATGAATCTCCGGTTTGAAACACACGCGTGTGAAACTCATGCCGAAATAGTTGGATCTTCCGCTTCAAGTACGCGAATGGCTGGTCGCAAAAACGGTGCTCACTAACTATGGCAGAAATCTACGTTACAAATTGCCAATTATGCGCGAAACACATGACAACAAGAAGGGCGTTCGAAAAGCATTACAACCAAAAGCATCCTTGTTGTGATACTCCACAGAGTATCGTCTTTCTAACTTGGGAAGGAGTGAGACTAAAAACGGCTGCGAGGGAGACTAGTAAAGAAGCCGCAACTTTTAACTGGAATGGGCATACTTGAAGCGGCTGGCAGAATTCATGGAGCGTTTAAACTCTTCACGTAACCCTAGAGTTCCTCGGTAAGTACTAAAAAAAAAAAAACAAACAAACTTGGATCAAACACTTCAGACTATTCGTAATCGTACAAATTATCTTTCTCCAAAGGGTTTTTTTTTTTCTGCCCAGTTCCACGTGTTATACGAGCTTAATTATTTCGTTGGGTCTTTGATCAATATTACTTCAGACAGCCGCTTTTTATCAGTGTAGCAAAGCAAGCAATGTTACAAGTTCGAAGGCTTCGCTCGGACATAGCGCATCAGCGTCTGGAAAGTCATATGTCCCCTTAGTGGTTTTTTAACACAGTTTCAAGGCCGGGCTGTATCGACAACGGCTCATATGCTCGCGCCAAGTATTGAAAATTACAACAAAAAATGGCCAGTTGTCTTGATCCTCTATTCCGCATATTTTTTCAAACTATAAGTGAACTAGAACCACGAAACCAGTTATTTGCAATGGTTATAAGAGTAAGACTTGTGGCCCTCACAACGAACAACACCAGTGTATGTTTTGACACCGAAAGAAGATCAAATAGCGTAATTCAAATGGCGACTGAGGTTATATACGCCCAGGAATTACAAGTCAGGGTTACAAGTCGTCCTGAGGCCATCTTGAAGCACTTGACTGAGACGAGCGTTAACAAATGGTAAACACCACAGCGTACACTGTTGAGTTATGGATGCACTTGGGAGGTTTACTAAGCACTCAAGAAGAGTCGCTCTCGGCTATCGCCTCGCGCGACTCTTACGCTTCTTTCGTGTACGCTGTGGTATTTACCATTTGTTTTATAACATAACATTGATACATTGTAGCTAAAGAGTTCCCTTTTAATTAACAAATCTTACGTGACCAGAAAAAACAAGCGCACGCGGAAAAATAGTCTTTGCATTTGCTCTCGTCAGCAGCGTACACCTATGGGAAAATGGGGACGCTAAATTGACCAATCAGAGCGCGCACTTTACTTTGGTTATGTTATAATTACTTTTAGTGTTTCTTAAAAATATTTTAATCATAATATCATGAAATTTTATTTATTTTGTACGGCTCTGTGGACTTGACTAAGCACTTTAAAATTCTGTCGCAGCAAAATGATGCCAATTCTCCTTTACAAATGTAAGACTTGACTTTTTTTAGTCATTTACCCAGCAAAGAAGGAAGTGCTACACGCAGTGGAGCTAAAGAGTGCGAACTTCTGAAGCCACCCATATGGAAGGGCAAAACTCTTCGTATGTCCTTTAAAACTTACAACCTTGGTGACGTGGAGCAAGCTCTGTCTGAGCAAGTTAAGGTAAAGTTGTGCTTGACAAAATCCCTCATTGGCTCCACAGAAATAACAAACAGTGTTCTTAATCTGTCGGGGCGTGCTGCGCTAGAAGCTGCAAAGAAAATGCAAATTCCAAGAGAGCCTCTCTGCAGTCACAACTAGTCATAGATGTTGAAGAAGAAAGAACTACTGGATAATGTGAATTCATATGGTATCCAATTTTTGAGAATTCGACAAATAGAATTGTGAGTTGGATAATAATGCTGGTTAAAACGATAATAAGCTTTTTATTTCTCTTTTAGTTATGGGTCTTTTTAACATGCATAAAATATTTGTCACCATTTTAATTATGAAATGAAAAGTGGTTTGCTGGTCTGCATCAGATCACAAGAAAAAGTTTTTAAGATTGTAAAGTACTTTTTCAGCTAAGAATGTAAAATCAAATAAATTATACAAATGTCTGGTGAAAAATGGTTGCTCTTTACTGAAGTGAGTAGCAGCTCAATCCTTGGTTCTGTGGGTGGTTTGATGCCCTGTGGTGAAATGCATGGCTACTCGTTAACGTATTACAGCCAAACATCAGCATGCATATTCTCCATACTGGTTTCTATACATTTCCTATGGTCCTGATAAAGGGAATTTGTTTAACAATAAATAACTTCTTGAAGTAACAATTATTTCCTAAATTCTTATGACCAAAATTTTCGATTCAGCTGTGATATTCTAAGGAGAAAACTGGCAATCATCACTGTTTTGGGTAGAAGATTTAGTCAAAGTACTTTCCTAGAAATAAATGCAATTAGTGGTGCAGTTGATACGGACTGATACTCATGGTCTTAAAATAAGTGAGGAGAATTTGCTACCTTTCTATAATCAAAAAATGGATAGATATTCTAGTCTTCTCAGATAAGGACGAATAAACCGTAGGCCCTGTCTCCTGCAGGGTTAGGGGTAGGAGACGTTAATTTCCCACGCACTAGATTATTGTGTGGTGGATGTCCTCCCCTGGGGTGGGATGGGTGGGAATTGGCCCTGAAAAGTTCCTATGGGGAGTGGTCAAGTAACATATGTATGTAACATATGTATGTATGTATGTATGTATGTATGTATGTATGTATGTATGTATGTATGTATGTATGTACACAGCCTGCAACTTCTGTGAGGTGGGCTAGAGCAAGAATGAAAATTGAAGCTCTTTGGTTAATTGTCTACCCTTGAAACTGTAACATCAGTATATACATTCTCTGCAGGGGCATAGCCAGGATTTTTCAAAGGGGGGGGGGGGTCACAGAGGCTACTCACCAGATTGTCATGTCGACCTCCACGCAGTGCAAGTTTTACTTAATGTTACAGTTTTGGAATGAGCAGTGAGAGTAAAGTGGGCAGGCCAAGATATTGTCATGGCGTTTTCACCACCTGAATATTGTAGGTTGTTTGCTCAAAAGAAGGCTGACCAAGGGGGGGTCATGGGCACCCCAGGACCCCCCTGGCTACGTCCTTGCTCTGTACTGTTTTCTATACATTTCCTAAGGTGCTGATGAGAAAAATTTGTTCAACAATCAAGAGCTTCTTTAGTTGGTGATCATTTCCTTTATTCTCCTGACCTTAATGTGTGATTCAGGGGTGATATTGTAAGGAGAAATTAGATGCCATCACTCTCAGTGATAAAAGGGTTTATCGATCATACATAGTGATTTGGTATTACTGCATTTTACTTGGTGCACTTTGAGTTCAGTGCACCCAACTGATTTTTAGGGGTGGTTAGTAATGTAAATGGACACATTGTTATCCAATTCTTGACACTACCACCTGATAATAAAAACAAATAAATAATTTATTTACTGTCAATAATGTAGGAAGTGGTTGCCTGATCTTCTGAGCTGGTGGCTCATGTTAAAAACACTCTCCTCCAGATTGAATTGGAATTTTGAATTGAATTTAATTGAATTGAATTGGTTTTTGTGGAGAGAGGAAAACCGGAGACCCAAGGACCCAGAGAAAAACCCTCAAAACAAGGACAAGAACCAATAACAAATTCAACCCACATGTGACGCCAGGTCTGGGAATTGAACCCAGGTCACGGTGGAGGGAGGCAGCATTCTCACCACTGCGCCATCCCTGCTCCCCTGATGCAGTTTACTTATGGTGTTGGAAAATGTTTAAGTCTTTTGGGTGATAATTCTGAATCCAGCATCTGCATACTTCAACCACCTTACAGTACAAGCCATGGGTTTTATAGAAAAATTCATTAGTTTATGAGAGAATTTCACATCAAATTGCATGCATAAACTGATATCGCACAAGTTGTGAAGCGATGAGTGCAATATTGGTTTTCAAGTGAAATTTAACACAGAATTCATTCGTCAAGTAAGGGATTTTCCTTGAATCGCATAATTGAATAAAAACGAGAAAAAAAAAGAAAAAGGTATTGCTTATAGTTGTTATTTTTACATATATGCAAAACAATATCACAGCCTTGTTTTCAACTTGCAATTCCAAACCAAATTCCTTGCTTCATTAACAAATTAGAATGTGAGATTTTATTCAATGATGCAATTCTAGATAATATATTATTACTTTTCACCTTGTGCAAAAACAAAACATTTTCGAGGGCATTTCACAAAATTATTACACGACTCGGGCAGTCAGAGGCTCAATAACTAAAATTAACCAATCAAAATGCTCTATTGCCGGTCAATATTCTCTCAGTATTGGACCGGGCACTGCCCCGAATGGTCCCAAATGATACCACACTTGTGTCCCTTTGAACTTCAGTCGTATAATAAATCTCTTATGTATATAAGAACGATCCTTCGCAGTAAAGCACTATTTGAGCAATAGTGGAAATCAGACCTGAAAAAAATTTCAGGCCTGTACGGGATTCGAACCACTGACCTCTGCGATACTAGTGCAGCGCTCTACCAATTGAGCTAACAAGCCAACTGGGAGCAGGCCATCAAATTATTATTATTATGCTCAAATAGTGCTTTACTGCGAAGGATCGTTCTTATATACGTCTCATAACCGCAGTTCACTCATATGTTTCATATGTTTGTTGTTGTTCGATTTATCATCTACGGGTTTATATCGAATTAATTTGATGGCCTGCTCCCAGTTGGCTTGTTAGCTCAATTGGTAGAGCGCTGCACTAGTATCGCAGAGGTCAGTGGTTCGAATCCCGTACAGGCCTGAAATTTTTTTCAGGTCTGATTTCCACTATTGCTCAAATAGTGCTTTACTGCGAAGGATCGTTCTTATATACGTCTCATAACCGCAGTTCACTCATATGTTTCATATGTTTGTTGTTGTTCGATTTATCATCTACGGGTTTATATCGAATTAATTTGATGGCCTGCTCCCAGTTGGCTTGTTAGCTCAATTGGTAGAGCGCTGCACTAGTATCGCAGAGGTCAGTGGTTCGAATCCCGTACAGGCCTGAAATTTTTTTCAGGTCTGATTTCCACTATTGCTCAAATAGTGCTTTACTGCGAAGGATCGTTCTTATATACGTCTCATAACCGCAGTTCACTCATATGTTTCATATGTTTGTTGTTGTTCGATTTATCATCTACGGGTTTATATCGAATTAATTTGATGGCCTGCTCCCAGTTGGCTTGTTAGCTCAATTGGTAGAGCGCTGCACTAGTATCGCAGAGGTCAGTGGTTCGAATCCCGTACAGGCCTGAAATTTTTTTCAGGTCTGATTTCCACTATTGCTCAAATAGTGCTTTACTGCAAAGGATCGTTCTTATATACGTCTCATAACCGCAGTTCACTCATATGTTTCATATGTTTGTTATTGTTCAATAAATCTCTTATTAACAAAGCTTGCTCGGGACCGTACTGGAAGAATATCAACCTTTGGTCTTTTCTGTAAGGACCTCGCTGCGCACGGTCCATACCGTCAAGACCTCGGGCCAATATTCTCCCAGTACAGCCCTCACGCTTGGTCAATAAGATATATGTATTATGCAATTATTAACCCTTGACACCTGTAACTACCAGAAGTGATTGACCTGAAACTTCTCCCTACCCAGGACAACAGGTTGTGAAAATACTCAAACTTGCAGGTAAAAGTGTTGATCTTGATCTAACACTAAATTCTCATAACTAATTTTCAAGGAAATGTGTTGCAGCTAGAGAAGAGAATTAACAATCAGATCTATCAAGTTTAAGGGTACAGGGGCCATTCTAGAACATGCAGTGGCCTTGAGTAACAAAGCAAATAAAGACTGCATCAAAGATGGGGCTTCATACATGTATGCCTCAAAAGTTGCTCTCAATATAGTGTGGCTGCTGCACATAGCAGTGAGCATCAAGTGTACAATAAAGTTAAAAAGAAATTTCTACAATTGCAAATTCTTTATTATTGACTAACTTGCACATAATCAGGCCGTCAAAAGGCATCAGACCAACAAGCGACAGTCAAGACTTCTACTAAATGGTAGTTTCTTTACAACATTCTGATCAACTGTGACATTCTGTCAAAGAACTATTTGTTTGCAACTGTGTTTGTTTATTACAAAGCTCCTGCTCTCTCTAACATTGGCTTCAGTTCTCCTTTGTTTTGAAGCCTTTGAACATCATCTCCTCCACCAACAAAGTTACCTCCAACGAACACTCTTGGAACCTGAAAAATACAGTAGAAGTTTAATACTTTTAACATCCTGCATATGGCTTCATCATGTTAAAGAGCACAGGTAAATGTGTTCTATTACTTCAGTAAGAACGGTATGGAGAATATGACTGTAAACTGATATAAGTATGGATAAGAACACGATTATGAGTGCTATCTGTACTCTTGTTAAAACTTAGCGATTGTATCACATGAAAAATGCATATCATTAAGACGTGAAGCCTTGGATTTCTTCTACGTTGTGAATTGGGACCAAAGAGAATCTTGCTTCGCTAAAAAACTCAAACCTTTTTTTTTATATCAACAAAAAATGAAAAAGTCTGTGGATCTTCATGAGTCTCTCTGAATTGAGACCCTCGCGTTCTAAATGACGCAAGACTCGTGACTGCTCGACTGCGGACAGAAAACGTCGTCAGTACTGAAAATAAAATTACTGTAGAAAGCACACAAATATCTTTGAGTTTGAGGGACCGGAAAAGAAATCCTACACCCTTTCTTAGATGTTTTGGTCACCGATTCACCCTGGTGATGGGTTAAGTGTATTTCAAAGGTGTTCGTGTGTTAAATTATATGCAAATTAATTCGATTAGTTCGCAATTTCGGTCGACGATAAAAACAGTTTCGCTCTGAAGAGAAGCGATTGCCATTAGATTTTCACCATGTAGTTCTTAGACTTGTAACACTTCAGTGAGAAAAAAGCAATGTTTTGAAGCATACCGATCTGGCTCCTGTGATTTTTTGGAGGGCGTCTTGGAAATCATCTCCGTCATCATGTTCGTCCAACTCAAATTATCAAGAGATAGTTGCTCAAACCAGCGGCCTTCAGCGAGCCTTTTGCCTTTTTACAGAAAGGGCAGTAGGTCTTGGAGTACATTACGACCTTGTTGTCTCTCACTTGTGCCTTAATGAACTCTAATTTCCCCGACATAATGTACTATTCTTCACCAATCCTTCTTCACAACTGTATTACTCTTCACGACTGTATTACTCTCCACGACTGCGACTCCTGTGACTCAAGTTTTAATGAAGATATTCGAGAGCCCGCACTACCTATTTACAGCTGACAACAAATTTAGAAATTGATGAATCATGTTTGCTTGTCATTTGTGATTATTCAGACAAGTCACGCAATCTTTAAGCGTTTGGAGTTTTGAGTGGGTTTTCTCCTCTAAAACCGCGGACGTCATGATTAGAAGGGAAAATGTTTATCCAGTGAATACGCCTGGTCATTGGGTAATTGGTCAACTAAAAATATGTTCTTTGAGAAAAATGGCAGGAAAAAGTCGAGAAAAGTATCTTAGTTACAATCGGTTAGAGGCATTAAGTTTTGAAAATAAAGATCTTCAGATACGATGTACACCGTTCTACCATGACAACAAGAAACAAGAGTTTTTAAAGAATTAAATTTTTTTCCAAAAAGGTCGTCGATGAATCATTTGAACACGGAAAAATTCTTAAGATTTGCGGTCACTTGCACGCACATCCCGTGAAACTAAACTTGTTGCCAGAATGAGATTGCCGTGAAACCTGGGCTAACTTGAAAAGGTCCATGGCGATGAATTGTCATATTTTCGTAAAAGAAATAGAACTCAAGGGGTTAAGTGATAATTTTGGGCCTGATCTATGAGAGCAAAGTTCATTCTCAGAAAGGACAGGGTGAGATCGATCCTATTTTTAACGAAAAGTATTTGCTTCAAAACTAGGAGGGGTGTAACTCAGGGAGTGATTTTGCGGGTAATAACAAATCAACCGATTTGAAATTACGAGCACGCGTGATTATTCCTAAGTGCCAGGTCACAAAGTCGAAAAATGCACTCTGTGTCAAGTTCCCACAAAAATTTTCGGTTTAAAAATCGGTAAGTTAACAAGGCTTGCGTTCTGATACAGTTTTTTAATGTTCTTGTATACAAAACCCTCTGGTTATATAGACACTTCATGACAAATACACACTAGTTATCCTGGTATGATTGGAACTTTTACAGCTACCCTAACCAAACGAGAAGGAACATAAACAATGTTCCCGTGATTTTTGTAAGATCTGTTTCTACACGTGATCAATGCCAGTTAATTTTTTTTTTTTTTATGCATGATGCAGCATGGTGTGAGATCAGCATATACAAGCACTTTAAGGTGTTCCTTTAAAGTTGACGTAAATATTATGAGGTGTTTCGGCTGCAAAATCTCATAAGTATGTTGAACTTCCTACAAGACCTCATTAAGTTACACCACCTGACTGAGTGATCCCACGTGATGCCCACGTGACATATTGTTCGTCTTTTATTTTGCATGCATGTATTTAAACTACAAATTAAAGATTCCCTCTTTCTTAATCAGAGTAGTTATTCAGGTTCATCATATCATGGAGTGAGAATGGTTTAATCACGAATTGTTTAGTCCCCCGTTTACATAACCCTTAAAAAACATCGTTCATGCATAACAAATACACTTTCAAGGGAGGGAAGAGGTTTTTTTTTGGTCTCAAAAACAGGACTCGCGCCTTTACAATGCTTTTAGACCATGTTTCGTGTCATACCACTTTTTTAAGTCTTTCAAAGTTACCTGTAATTAAATTTGACATGTCTGTAACATAGTTGATATATAAAATTGCCAACATGTTGGCCTGACTTTGACAGAAAACAAACGTTTTATATGGCATTGGGGGCAAGTTTCTAAAGAAGCTGTGGTGCTACGTCGGTGGAGGGCATTAAAAGATAATTTGGCTTTATCAAATGAATTCATAACGTGCCAGTGGCCACTAGAGAGAGATTATAGAGCTGACATCTCAAGCGTTTCCACTTGAGGACTAATGTTTTAGAATCTTCCTGAGGTGGCCAGCTCACATCATTAACTCAAACGAGACGCGCTAGCAAATATATATTGCCTCAATGCAGGACAGAAAGATTGCGTCGCAGTTTTTACCCAAGTACTAGAACAGAACAGAGCAGAACAGATTTATTTTGCACTATCTCAAGAGAGATAGTGCTTGTATGATAAGGGGGCTCCTTATATAAGTGATTTTTTCATTTTAGAAATGTACCGTATAGTTTACGCGGGCTCAGTACAAGGCTAGATTTACCTCCTTTTAATCTTGAGTTTTTACATCGGTCTTTTTCATTTTTAGCTAGTAAACTTTGGAATGCGCTACCCCCTAGACTCAGAGAATTTCAAGATATTGTTTCATTCCAGCGTTCTCTTAAAGCCCACATGGCTTAGTGGTAGTGATTGTAAATATCTTTATTGTTAATATTGTTAATATTGTAACTTTTAATTGATAGCTCTTGTCCATGATCTTCGATCCTGTTTTTAGTTATTTAATAGATCTACTTATTATTTGTATTCTTACAGAAATTATGTTTTATTTCCAATTGTACATACACGTACACGTTTTAACGAGAACTTCTGTACTCCTAGGTGTCACGTGTTTAAATAAAGGATAAAAGGAAAAAAAAAAAAAGGATTACAGCAAAGATTACTATAGATTACAAAAGTAAAAATAAACAAGAAACAATAAATTACATAAATAGTCAAAAATAAACTGTGCGCAGTGACCAAAGCAGCTTAAGCTTTCGAGTTGGTCACTGTTACGTGTAACTAACTGGCGTACTTTACATTTATATAAAATTGCCAGTAATGAGTAGCGGACAAAGTAAAATTATAGCTGCATACATTCGTACTTACTATTTCATGTGTTAACATTAATAGCATAATAATAGAAATAGAAATGATTGCTAATAGTGGCGGCAGTAAATTTAAATAATACTCATTGGGTATTTAGAAGATACTGTTTGTACTGCTCATAGAAATTATTGTAAGAGAGAGATTTTAATTTAGAGGGCATTTTTTCCCAAACTTTAGATCCAGCAAAGGCAAAAGTGGCAGCTCCATAACTATTGTTTCTCTTTGGCGGATAAAAATTATGTTTGGATACAAATCTGGTGTTGTAGCTGTGAACCTCGAGGGCTTGAGTAAGGGTTCCTTTGAATATGGCAGAGACATGATTTGATGTTTCATTAGTTGACCATACAATTCTTATGTCTAAATTATTTGAATATGGTATCCGCGGTATCGCTTATGAATGGTTTAGCTCATACCTAGATAATCGCCATCAACAATGTTTTGTAAATGGTTCGCTCTCAATTAGTCAAGTTCTCACTTGTGGAATTCCGCAAGGAACAATTCTAGGACCTTTGCTTTTTGTTCTATACATAAATGATCTTCCTAATTGCTTGTCTAATTCAGTTGCACGTATGTATGCCGACGATACTCACCTGACCTTTGCCAGTAACAACATAGAAATGATCAATGATGTTATGAATCACGACCTATCCAATGTTAACACATGGCTCACTGCAAACAAATTGACTCTAAATTCATCTAAAACTGAATTCATGTTAATTGGATCGCGGCAAAGGATAGGTACCTACGATACTTCCCCTAAACTAATCATAGGTGGTGACATAATTAAACAAGTTAGCTCAGTCAAATCTCTGGGTGTACATATTGACGAAAACCTTTCATGGAATATGCACATTGAAAAAATAGCCAAGAAAATCGCATCGGGCATTGGAGCAATTAAACGTTGTAGGCCTTTTGTTAATCGAACCACGCTTGAGTCCGTTTTCAATGTCTTAGTTCAACCGTACTTTAATTACTGCAGCGAGGTCTGGGGGCATTGTAACAAGGGTCTTTCGAATAAGCTTCAAAAGTTGCAAAACCGGGCTGCCCGTATTCTGACCTTCTCCAGTTATGACACAAGCGCTGATCCTCTTTTTGTGCAACTTAACTGGAGACGGTTAGATACTCAGCGACAAATACAAGTGGCCACCATGGTCTATAAATCTATACATGGTCTTGCGCCCGACTATCTTGGTTCTCTTTTCACTAAATATGATCCTCCATATAATCTAAGGAACTCTGAAAACAAACTAGCTGTTCCATTGCCTCGCACCAATTTCCTGAAAAATAGCTTTAGCTATAACGGTGCGGTTATATGGAATAGCTTGTCCCCTGAATTGCGGCAAGCGAAATCACTTCAATCCTTCCGAAATGGTTGTCGCAATTTCTTCCTCTGAATCGACAAAACACACACGGCATCTATGTAAAGCAGAATTTCTTTATTTTTTTCTATTTTACTTTTAAATTTTAGATCATGTTTATATAGATTAAAATAGATTGTAACTGTAATAATAGATTGTAATAATATTATTATTTTATCTGATAGATTTACCGTGTCTAAATAAAAATAAAGTTCAAGTTCAAGTTCAAGTTATTTTATGTGTGAAAATGACTACTTTTGAATTTGTAAATGTTTTCAAGAGTTAGGAGTTCTAAAAGTCTGAAGTAAGGCATAGCATTGTCTCTGCTATTAGCAAAGAAAATGCTACGAACACATTTATTCATTCTAGTTTTAATTTTATGTAACCTGGTCTTGCAAGCACTGCCCCAGCTTGCAATACCATAGGTTATATATGGATAAATGAAAGAGAAATACAACTGCCTTAAAGTATGAAGGTCAACATAATATCGTAATTTATTAATGATGCCCACATTCTTCATTAGTTTGTTGTCAATATGTTGAATCTGGGGTCCCCAATGTAAGTTTTGGTCAAGATAGACACCTAGATATTTTATTTGACTTTTACATTCAATATTACGTATCAAGTTGATACATCCATTAGATCTTGAAGAGGAAATTAACACATAGTTTGTCTTAGCAAGATTTATGGATAATTTATTTATGATGCAATATTTGAAAAGTAATTCCAATACCTCATTCATAACTGTTTCAAGATGTTGTAGCTTATCACTTGTGTAAAACACATTTGTGTCATCGGCAAAAACTCGAAATGATAGTTTCTTGGAACAATTTGGCAGGTCATTAATATAAAGTAAAAATAAGAGTGGACCCAGCGTTAAACCTTGCGGTATACCACAAACAAAAGTTTCGTAGTTGGATTTAGTATTATCAATCTTAACAAACTGGGAGCGATTGTATAAAATGTTTTTAAACCAGTCAAGAGTAGTTCCACGTACTCCAAAGCCTAGCCTAGCTTTTAATAATTATTAGACTTTTAGACTATATATACGCCCATTCAACTTGTATAAGCATAAACTTATTTGTAACTTTATTATAAAACCCATTGTAAACCAGTCTCTCTTTAATCAACTTTTGTAATTTTTATGGTTGCACGATTGTAACTACATTGTAATTCAGATTAGCTGCGACATAGTTAGTAGAGGAGACTAACTATGGCTGCCATGATGGTGGAATTAAACTTTCTTTTCTTTCTTTTTTTCTTTCTTAACTCATTTGATAAAACTAAATTATCTTGTTATACCCTCACCGACGCAGAACCACAGTTTCTTTAGAAACTTGCCCTCTATAAACTTTTAAAAGATAATTATTCAAACGTCATTCAACTGTGAACCTTGAAACGTGCGAAGATTGATCTAAAATAATTCAAAATTTCTGAAGGAAATTCAGCGCACAATAATTAGCGTTGGTAAACTGTTCAATCGGAATCATGCTCGATTCTGAAAGCTCGGCGTTTATAAAAGAACTCGACTACCACTTTGAAACTTCAGGTGCAAGATTCGAGCGGCTACCGAATGAAAGGAATTCAAGGAACTTGGCATTTCTTTAAAGTGTTCATCGTAGTCTGTTCTTGTGACCTCATCGTGGTTGTTCTGGGTGGATCCATGAGGAAATTGAAGGACTTCAAATCCGAGTGTGAAAGCAAACATTGGTTTTTCTTTTACGCTGCAAACGATGGGCCGCCTGTCGTCTTTGGTATGGGGCAAATTCATCGCCATCAGAGCGAGAGCAGCCACAGTTGTCGTAATTTCTGAGGTAGAGGAGGAATGATGGTGCCGTGTAGGTACGCACGGGACATGACTTCTGGCAGTTTGGCAGAATGCGGAAACATTTTACGAGTTCCTCCAACACTCTGCATGCAAGTTTCCTCAGCTACTGTCAGCAGGTTATACGTAAGGATAGACAACACGCTTTGCTGAAGCCAAAACAAAATCTTGGACATGCAGTCACGTAGCTTATAGGAAACATAAAAACTAAATTTCAGTTGTACATGAATGATCGTGTATATTTGCTTCCGTGCCTGCTGATCTTCATCAGTGCAGCCACTTTACCGCCATTTTAGACGCTTTCAGCTGTGATTTACGTATGGTAAAACTAATTAATTGTGCGACTACCCTACAAATTTCTGAGACGGCAATCAGTGTAAAAGAGAGCTCCACGATTTTCGTGATATCGTTGAAAATGAAATCTGGCTGTTAAAAAAGTTTGTGAACGGCTTTCAGTTCACTTTAGACTACTTCTCCTGGTGCTGAAGCGGAAGTTACATTTCCTTCCATGATCGCTGATTAACAATATCAACGTCAGGCTTGATACCCCTGCTTCAACGCCATTTAGGAAGAGAATACAGCTTCATTGCTGAGACTAGAAACATCCTGCTTCAGTTATGGCGAAAAAACAAAAGATTCAGCTATTGCGGATGAACGAGAATACTTGAAAAGGGGCCTTGCGATACACTGAACCTTCAGACAGAACGGAGTTGTCGTACAGCTTCAACCTCGATCATGGATGGTTTTCCAGAGAAAAAGGAAGCGCATTACGAAAAGGAAACTCCAGTTAACGATTATGTCGAAGATGGTCTTAAAGGAGGGAAACCTGCCTCAAGAAAATGGACCATTATGCGGACCACCGCTATCTTTGCAGTTATCTCTCTCGTAGTTTGTGGAATCATTCTCACAGCAACCTTGTTGACTCGAAAAAAGCAATTTACTGAGCGCTTAGTGGAGGTCAACTTAGAACCAGGTGAAACTCTGGTGTATCAAGTCGAACAAGCTCTGGAAGTAAAGAGCGGAGAGCTTCAAAAAGGTATTTGACTTCGTTACTGATAAAGCGTTAGGTGTCCGTTAAGATGCCCTTCATCACTAAGTAAACAAAACAACGATAACGCTTTAACATTGCCTTCATGGTCTTTAGGCCTTTTTTTGGAATAGAAATTCTCTTTTTAAGATGACATCAGGCCAGTGTGCAATACGTTCGCATTCAGTAAGAGAATGTAAACTTCATATTCTCTTGGTTTTTTAGATAAATTCTGCAATTTACAAGATAAGAACAGTGAAAAGTTTTCAGTCAAGAAACATCGAAGGCAGGCAATTAAAATGAAAATAGTTTGAAGATTTCAAAGCCGCACGAAAATAAATCAATTTGCACAATTATCAATATATTAGGCCGTACAAAATAAAGAATGCGGTCACCTCAGGTCTTCCGTTACAGTCCCTTCATCGTGCATGTTTTCTTTTATCTTTGAAGCGTCGGATTTGTTAGCGCGGTTATTCACGTTCACTCAATTACATTGGAATTATCTTGATATATTTTCAGTCATTTACATATGAATGGCTCAGCGATTTGTTTTGGTATTTAGGCGCCTCCATCGTTCAAATATTTGGATTCAATAAGTTGTTTTTAATGAATCAACCGTTAGAATGCTACACCCAGTAAACCTTGAAAATTAACCCGGTTCTGAATTCATGTCGGCATTTTGCACTTTTAATCAACTTTGACTGTTGACTTGACATAACAGAATTTGAACATAGAAGCTAATAAGTTTCTATTAAAGAAACCGTGGTGTCGCATCGGTGGGGGGTATGGCGAGATGATTAGGTTTTATCAAGTGAGTCGATAGTGTAAATTGGCTACAGTAGAGAGTTTCTAAAGTTGTGAAATGTTCAGAAAGCAAACGTAGACGATAGCCATCGAAAAAGCTTATCGCCATCGAGAAAGTGTTTTCCAAGAGAGACTCGATCCGCAAGGCCGGAGAAGCTTTTTTAATTTCAAGAGGCAATACTATTATTTTATCCCGACGGCCTTAACGCTCGCGAAGAAATGTATTAGTGTTTTTCCCTCTACTATTCTTACTTCTAGTTATCTAATTTATTCAATTTACCCTACTTTACTTCTATTTTTATTTACTATTTCTATTTTCAATTGTTATCTCATTGTCAATCAAATTAGTTTTACGTATTTCCGCTATCACATTACACAGCTATCTAAGTACCACCTTAATTCTATATCAATTCCCACTGCACCTGCAGAAGGTTGGTTTGGCCAGCCGAAATATAGTGTTCCGTCTTAAAACTTATCTACGTTGTATCGGTCTTGCCTCTATATTTATTTTCTAAAGTTGAACCTTCCAGAGTTAGCCCTTTGTAAAAGCAACGCTAAAGACGTCAGCTTTACAATCTGACTCTTAAGGGTGCCCAATCCACATTATCAACTCAGTTGGTAAAATAAAATTAAGACCTTTGAACAGGCTAGGTGCACAGTTTTCGCATAGTTGTCCATAATTAGGCTCGGTTACCAGCCGCTGCTCAAGAACCAGAGCCCGCGCTCCTTCCCGAAGCTCTCTTTTCGGGGAGGAACGAAAAGATCGGACCTGAGAGAGCGGCGGAAATCGAGCCTATTCATATATTTGCTTTATGATGAATATATTTTGTCTTGTCGATACTGTACTGCCATACAAAAAGGTTACATCCGAAATGTAATATACTTAGCTCCAGCAGTTTCGGGATCAGTTCAGTTGATCATTTTTAACGGTAACTTGAAATCTGATAGGAAAGCAACCTCCACGGAGGTTAAGGTTGCCGTCGATCAAATCAAATTAATTTTTAAAAATCTTCTTTTTAATTTCTGTGACGTTAGGGAAACCACTTGAGTTTAATTTGACGAAAACAAATGACAAAGAACGCGAGATACAACCGAAAAGGTGTTTTAGGGGAACTAGAACCGAATAATGTCAGGTGTAGGAATCAAAATAATGTCATAATTCTACAAGCCTCCAGCAGAGTGTTCGTGGGCTTTTGTCTGGGATCTCGATCTGCTTACATTAATTTGTTTACATCGCGTTTTCTATCGCACAAAAGAAATAAATATCTGTCACATTTCCCAAAACGTTGAGATAATTCTGAGAAGGCCCGTTCCCATTAGCGTTTTTCTTTTCACCTTGCCTGCTTTGCCCACCTTTCTTTCTATTTGTTTTTAGCAATGAATCTGTTTGGATTTCGTTTTATCCACTGTAAAATGGGACTGATGTGCGTGAGGTCGAGGGTTCGAGCCCCGGCCGGACCAACACTCAAGGTCTTAAAATAATTGAGAAGAATATGCTGCCTTTCTATAACATCAAGAAATGGTTTAGATATTCTAGTCTTCTCGGATAGGGACGAATAAATGGAGGTCTCGTCTCCTGCAGGGTTAGGGGTAGGGGACGTTAATTTCCCACACACGAGATTACTGTGTGATGGATGTCCTCCCCTGGAGTGGGATGGGTGGGTTGTTGTCTTGGGTTTCATACATTAGCCTCTGGCTCGGGCAATATGGGTAACCATGCCCCACGTTAAGACATTAAACTTTGATTACTATTACTATAACTATTATGAGATTGTTAAATTCCAGTGGAATTCTTTGTACCGACAAGGCTCGATGTTGCGTTATGTTGGTCAGCGCCATGACCACATCGATCCTCTATGAAAAGTGCGAATTTTGTGTCTACTTCACTTGCGCAGGGAGACATTATGGGAGCGGTCATTTGTCACCGGCGGGGAAATGGGGACGGGTTGAGGGACTTTTTTGCGTCACGAGAAATTTTACTTAAACCCGCCCCCTCCCCCCCCCTCCACAAGGCTCTCTAATATTCTTAAGATTACACCCCTCCTCTGGAGTTAGTTAAAAATTAAAGTCCGCCCTTCATAATCTGTCTGGAGCCCATTACTTGGTTTTAACTTTGTCAGTGACTGAGCCCTCTCTTTTCCCCCTGAATACCATGTGACTCCCCCCGAAATCCTCCATGATCCCCCCCAGACAAAAATTATGACTGATCCCTAAGATACGCAGCAAAAAGTGTTTGTTCGAGGTGCTTGTTATTTAATAACGTTTTCGATGCCAAAACAATAGAGGACTATACAAGAATCATCTTGAACTAATGTTAATAAGATCTTGTGGTCTATGAAGAAACGAAGTTCTGGACACTATTTAACCTTAATAATAGACACATGCACGCTTTACGTGCCTATATTTAGTAGTCGTAGAGGCTGGTTTCACTTTATTTTGTCAGAAAACTCCAAATCTGATTATAATTCATATCGATTTAAGAATAAAACCTTACAAAAATTAGTATAAATTTCAAATCAATGAAAGAATTTTTTACCATCGACAAAATCGAAAAAAATATTCTTGAACCGGCAAAGCTGTAAAAGACACTCAATTTACTATCAGTATTTAAAGGTTTTACATCCGGTTTATGCGGTTGTCTCCTTTGCAAAACCGGTATCTTTCGATGAATGAGGAGATTTGGTATTATGTATGTTGAAGTTGCATATTCACCCTAGTTTGATGCCTTCCTTCCTTCAATATGTCTGGCAGAAAAACAATCATATCATTGCTGAATTTAACTTCTTGAGCTCAAGTGATCTACTTTAAGTTTGTCTATTAAATTTCAGTATTTTGTTCAAGGACATTTAACTATTTTTCAGGAACCTTAAGAACCATCGTTGCACTTCAAGTGAAAAACAAGACTTCAGAAGAGTATTGGTTCATTTTAAAGATCATCAGCATTACTGCTGAAGGAGAAAACTTGGAAAGAATCGTTAACGTAGACCCAGGAAGACCGGTATATTTTTTGGTGAGGGTTGAGCGCACTTCAAGGTAATAAAAAATGTATTCCTGAAAATTTCAAATTCCAGAAGTTATCCACGACTGTCGTCTGGTAGGGATTAACAGAAAGTGATAGGTCCGCTTGATAGTGATTTTTTTTCCATAAACGTTATATGGGAAGCAAAAAAAAAAAAAAAAACCATTCAACCTATGTTAGCCTGGGCCATAAAGTCAAATAGTGTGATAATCTAAAGAGCTAGTGGCTAACAAAAAAAAACTTGTTTTTACATTTTTATCTGTAATAAACCACACACAACCCAGGCATATTACACACACACTCACGTAAACAAAGTATTGTTGGAAAGAAATTGCAACAACAGGATAATTATCTACATATCGTCGGAAATTCAGTTAAAGCTTCGATTGAAAAGTATAGGAATCCTTGCTATTTTCATCAAAGATAACAAGGTGGTTGCGGTGTCATTTTCTTGATGGTCTTGAATTAGTAACACCCTGATCCATCTGGCACTCAAAAGTAACGATATATAATTGTGATTCAGTAATTCATTCCTTCCTCCAGCTTCCTTTTGCGGCTCAGTGATACTCACCACAGTTTTAATTCTTATAAAAAGCGATGAGGAGCTCGAAATGTTGATTCTTCACTGACAAATTGTCATGCTTGTTCTTACTTGACATGTTTTTAACTGTCTGCCTTTTTATCTTTTTTCATAATAGGTCTGATGCGTCTAACTCCACTGAGGGAGACGAATCATTTGAATTATACGGAAACCAAAGGTCCGACGCAGAGTTCACTCGTTATGTCCGAGCCATACTTACTCAGCTTCTCCCAACTGTTGAACGTAATCTTTACGAACGTGTAGATGGAGAGAAACCAGAACCAAATTCTGAGCCAAAACCTGAAAAATCTTCCATGTTTCCCGGTATTGTGAAGATGCATAGGGAGGCAAACACATCGGAACATGACGGAATTTTGATCAAGAATCATTTCAATCGTTCAGATGTCACCAATATGACATCTGACATTGACTTGGAGATGTCATATGCTGAATCGTCAGTTCTTAAGAAGAGCAACGGTATGGTAGCTAAGAGTCAGGTTGATTTGACTGAACAATTGAATTTTGGAGAGCCAATTCGACTCAAGAATGGTTCTACAGCCGACATGATGAACATTACATTCACGAGTAAGGTAACACTTCTTGATGACGAAAAGTCTCGCAGAAGTTATCTTAAAGACGACGAGTTAGCGGATATCAGCGTCCGTGGCTTCGTAAAGCTTCATGCTCCAAAATCTGACGTAAAGTTAGCGGTAAAGGGGTCCAAGCGAAAGGCTGTGAAAGAACCTACTGGTGAGTCAAGAGCATCACATGCCACCTTTGCCAACACAGATGAATCAGAAAAAAACTCGACCGCAGACTCGTATGTCTCAAGAAACCGAACCCGCAGACAAGCCATTACCATTCTTAGGTCAGCCGAGAAGGAGGAGAGTGTAACACTGATGGATAAAAAGATATTTGGTGTCAACGCAAAAGTAGAGGAAACATTTCGCATCAAGTTACAGACTGAAGTAAAAAACGAAATGACCGTTACTCTCCGTTTAGGCTCCGACTCGACGAGGCTATTAGACGAATCCTTCAGCGCCCATCGAAGTAAGACCAATAGTTGGTCCTTCTCGGTTTCAGTGGTAAGTTTGATGAGCTGTTAAGATCTGATGAATCCCACATAGATCAATGCCAGTATTAACAGAAAACTTAGCCACACAGTTAGTGTGTTGTTGACGTTTTAAGATTGTTTCATTTTGAAATGATAGATCAGTTTCATAACTAGCACGTCCCTACAGACACCTTTTTAAATCAAGCAACCATAAAACAGATGCATTCCTAATTGAGGCCTCTATGAAAGTTGGATTCCAGTCTTACTGACTGTAGGCAAAGTGAGGCACTCATCGATTGAAAGTCGTAAAGCCAAAATGAAAGTGGTTACTTATTAAAGGAAAATACAGTAAGAAAACTGCTTGAGGGGTGGGAATAGGAAAGAGATCAAGTCTGGATTTGTTTTGTTTTGAAAGTGATTCGTCGAAAGAGTGGCGCAACTTCTGAACTGAGGATTCAAAAACAAAACTACTGCAATCATAAATTACTTCTGAAGCTCAATTGAAAATTGGTCAAGGATGGATTAAACTGCAAAAAAGTGTATTCCTTGGTCCACTTTATATTTTGTATTCATTTACATTTTCTACTTTAAATTTTGTACGATCCAGATCCAAAGAGAATACCTAGCGAGATGAACGATTGTATACTTTATATACAAAGTCCACACTCATTAACCTTCAGAAAACCTTTTAAGCAATGCTATGTTATTTTAAAGTTTAATTCAAGCGACTCACTGATTAATTTTGGTTTTATTTATGGATTTACTGATTACTGTTGGTTTAATTAATGACAGGGTATACATGTTCCAGTATTTATCATCTCCCTTGGTGTGAAATTCAAACTAGGGATAGGTGGTAGCCTCACAGTTAGCGAGGGCTACAACATACAGTCATCTCTGGCCTATTACGCAACGGTTAGTTACCTGTCTTGTTCTTTTTTTATTAGTTTATTCATCAGCGTTTGGGTTTCTCGGCACCTGACTTTGCTGTATAAAAGCTTCATTAGAACTTACCACAACAGCGATAACAAAACCTTTATTTTCTTTAACTCTTACTTGAGACAACCGAAAGTCTCATTTGGTAAAATAGATTTTCTCTCTAGAAGATTACCCTTTGCCACTTTGCAACTCTGCACGCTTTGATTTGTTCCCTATACATTTGACGTCAAGTGTGATTGGACGATTTTTATTCTCAAGAATCGTGATTTGAATTTTTTTAATTCATGAATTGTTATTAAAGATTATAAGTTCTTTTCATGGCTACGTGAACGAATGTTATTATTTAAGCGAGACCCGTAAATCAAGAGCTGGAATAAACATGATTCGTGATACATTTTGTTTTGCGTGATGAATTTCCGGCTTTTTCATTGCTTTGGACTTGAAATGTACGTATTGTTCTCGAACGGCTGTGGTTTTGACAGTGGTTTTTCGATTTTTTTTTTGTGGTTTTTCGATTTTTTTTGTGGTTTTTCGATTTTTTTTTGTGGTTTTTCGATACAAGTCATCAAACAGACCTCTAATAGTTCTTAGACAAATAAAGTAAGACATTGCGTTATCTTTTGTCGCGTAGGACTTGTCAAGAATAGAAAAAAAAAATTTTAATTTCACGAGATTGTCTTGAGTTCTGAACGTTACCGGTGATGCGTGATGAGACCAAATATTTTTACGTGACTGAGTTTTGCAAAGGGGTTTAGGGGACCCTGTAATATCTCTTCAGATCTCTTCCTGGAAGAGCTTTTAAGTGAATCAGATCTTTCGTAATTTGGGTTCAAATTCTCCTCGCGCACCATGACGTTTTCAATGGACAATTTCAGTATGCCAGTGCATCATGATGCAAACGATGTTGTCGCTATAAATTGACCTGCTGCTGAATTGACTGTTTGGATCGTTTTAGGTTAGGCCATCATTAGCAGTGTCAGCTTCTCTCCATGGCTATGTATCAGTGCTCAACCTTCGGGCTGGTGTTCGTGGCGACGGTAACTTAATCCGCGGAAGTCTTCCTCTCACAGTTTCATTCAACGAAAATCGCGCATGCGTGGTTGCTTCTGCCGATGTTAACATTCTCGAACTGGAGGCTAGTATTTATTATCAGTGGTTAAAATGCCGCCTGGAATGGTTCAGAATCAAATGCTCTTGGGGCACTCGCCGTAATCTGCTCTCGATCGGCAGAATGTCCGCTATCGGACTGAGGCTTAAGCTGCTTGAATTCTGCTGCTGATTGGAAGCTTGTAAAAGATCTTCAATACGTATAGCTATGTTTCCTAAAACGTGATTCGTTGATGTACATTGGCGCTGACTGGGGCCACTTAGCATTTACTTCAACTTTCGTCCACGAGAGAAGTTTTCAATAATAGGTATCATGATATTAATTGGAATCACGAGAACTTAAAAGTGAAGAAGTCATTTGCTCTTTCTCTGTTCTTTTTATTGTTGTGGTAGCTTTAGTATTTACTGATCTTGATTGATTTGAGATAGACCTTGTCATACTTTCAAAGAGCCAGCTGGCTAATTTTTTTGTAAGCACCGAACAAACTGCTCAGTTAAATTAATGTCTAAATTAAAGTAAATTTGTTTTTCGTTATACTTCCATGGTTAACATGATACATGCGTAAAATTACCGTAGGCCGTGAAAATGGAACTAACCAACAGTACTCTTTTTGAAGAGGGTGATTGGATTAAGTGTTATTTGATTTTTTTTTTCAAATGTTAAGGGTCGTAGTGCAAGCTAATATTGATGTGTTTTGGAGATACCATATGTCCTCATTATATAACCCAGCTACTTCCAGGAAATTCAAATTTGTACAGCAGAGCCAATTGTCATACGAACTACAACTTAATGTGCCTCAGTGCTACAGAGAAACGGAAGGGGTAGGACTTTTCATATTCGTGGGGCAAAGGAAATTCCTTTAGATATACGCAAAAAGGACACCGTTAGGTCTTTAAAAGATCTGCCATCCAAAAGTTCTTTTAGCATAGTGTTAAGGTGGAACTTATATGTATCAGATATAAGTATAGGTTTTTTGCATGATTTTAGATTATTCAAATAGAATAGGGCAGAAAGCCACCAGTTAATCAGTTTATAGTAATTTTATATGTTACCCTTTATACAATATATAAGTTGTTACTTAATAACATAATGTTTAAAAGTTTAATGTTTGGTATTACAAAAAACATATTGTTAAGTCTACTAGCGGTTAGTTTACTCAATAAAAAAAAGTTTTTCAAACTAAGGGTTTTGAGGCAAATGTAAATCAAACGCGAAACAAACTCAGATTTCCTATCCAGGCCCCCTGCTTCGGAAGCTGAAAATACCCGTTGTCATAGTGATCTAGCCCACTGGCTGAACTGCTTCTGAGCATGAGCCTGATCTCCAAGACAAAAATGCGCTGAGAATACCTCTCCCAAGGACTCACGAAACCACATTTAGCTTAAAAACAAACCCTCCCTGACTGACCAGAGCCAGCAGTCCAGCAAAACAGCCTATGAAAAAAGTTAAGTAAGGAAAGGCCTTTTTTTAAGAGGCCCCTAAAACCTTAAAGAAATCTCTGGTTGACCGATGGTTTCAAAACCTACAGTCCCCATACCTGAACTATTGACAAACAGCCGCCTAGCCACAAACCTTCCGACAGGCCGTTCTCTGAACTACGCTCAGGTGCTAAACTTAGTATTTGGCTCCCGCATATTAGGCTGCCAAAATTGGGTTTCTACTTGGGTTTCTTTGCTCGTCATCAAAAATATCAACTTCTTCGTTAGTCAGCTGTGTAAATGAAATTAAACTGAGAAATCTAATGAACCCTAATGAAAACAGATGCAGATGCAGTTGATTTATTACATGGCAACCTGCAAAGCTATGAAGTTTTTTCTTTTCTTAATCCTGTTTGGCAGGCAACAGAAAAGCGAGCCGAAGTTGCATGTGAGGAGAAAGAGAAATTGGCTCGACTTAGACCTGTCGTGATTTTCACCTGGCTACGAGGAAACAAAGCCAAGGTAATCGCTATGGAATACCTAATCACTAATCAGAGGAAAGCGGGAAACATCATAGGCAGCCGATGAATAATCAAATTTATTACATGTTAAGCAGCTAATGCAATGATAAAATAGGGGACCAATTCACAATTGGTTTCAAATGGCATATCACTACTGGGTGTTTGAAAAGTTCGTTTTGATTTAGAAGTTGCTAATTTTTTAAACAAATCAATTGTTTGTCAGAACTATTTCAATAAACTGAGGTAGAGAATTTATCAAAATAGTTTGCGATAGCAATTTTAATTGCCTAATATATCATCGCGCCCTTTGTTTCGATTTTTGCGCCGAATGTACCCGCGTGTGTTTTCCCGCCATTTATTCGCATCCTTTTGTGTATGTTGTTCCTTTTTCGAATTTTTTGTTTTGTTTTGTAATATATATATGATCTTCTCCCGGCCCTCATTGGCAATTAACTGGCACTCAATTTTCTATAGTCCCCCGTTTATAATCTGTTAGCGACGACTGATCTCCCTTCCGTTCCACCTGAAAACCATACGATCCTCCCTTAGGGAGGGATCACACTTATAAATTGTATCATGGTACAACCAAAGTTCTCCAACCATCCCCCAGGCGATAAATAATGACCATTCCTTAAACTCTGTCTCAGAAGGCAACAGCCTAATACTGAACGAGGTCTTTATTTGAGATCACGCCCACTGCGTCAGTAACAGCCACTTTGTGAAGTTCTGCACGTAGAAGTGCTGGGGTGTACGGTGACTGACGATTGATACACGGAAGTCTTCCAATCAGTGTGTGGTATGATGCAAATCGTTCCCCCAACAGGAATATCTGCATGAACTGGAGGCTGATGTCTTCTGACGATGGAGATCGTGCTGGTGGGACTAGTGGTGGTTTAAATGCGATTGGGTTATTCGTTGCACCCTGTGCAGTTTTGGTCGATAATCTGCCCTCAGTTCAGGGAGAAATATGGGTAAAGAATGTTTCTGATTATACTTTGTATGGTGGTCCGAGTGTTGCGAACCCCATACTTTTTAGAGCTCTCTTTATTTGAGTGTCGAGAGTAATCCGGAAATGCATGGGTTTCGCTGCATTTCGCTCTGTGATTGGTCCAGAAAACTCGCGCCACTCCTCAACCAATCAGATACAAAACATACACCAATGACGAATTGGTTGCGCGCGTTTTCCCTTGCTATAGGCAGTTGCGGCTTTTACTTGAGTGTTCACTGAGTTTTCAGAGTATTTTCCTTCGGTTTTACGACAAGAAAAGCGCTCTATATGGGTTAATATTTCCTTGTGATTTCTGAGATGTATCGTTTACATAACGTGGATTTTGCCCGAAATGAATTGTATAATTACTAGCGAGGCGCAGCGATATTTGAGTTGTTTCAAGATTTAATCACTTCATACATTGTAGATAATTGCCCTTTCGTTATCCAACCCAGGATATGGTAAAGACCTAGGCTCTAGAAGCTTGTTAATTTAAGGTACTTATTTAATCTTAGCTAAATGCTCACTGGCTGTCTACCCAGTATATTGACTGGGCAGAGAAGTAGGCAGTCCCTTGCGTGTTCACGAGTCATCAATTTGCCATGCGATACGCAAATATGTAACTTAAAGTGTGCGCGACTTTTTTGCATAATTGGCGCTGGACTGTTGTGCGGGAGGTCGAGGGTTCGAGCCCCGGACGGACCAACACAAGGTCTTAAAATGATTGAGAAGAATTTGCTACCTTTCTATAAAATCAAGAAATGGTTAGATATTCTAGTCTTCTCGGATAGGGACGAATAAATGGAGGTCCCGTCTCCTGCAGGGTTGGGGTAGGAGACGTAAATTTCCCACACACGAGATTACTGCGTGATGGATGTCCTCCCCTGAAGTGGGATGGTGGGTTTGTTATGAAGGCCGCAAGTTAGATAACTCATTGGGTTAATTACGTCACCTTCGTTAAATAAAGATTATTGTATTGTATTATATTGTATTGATAGGACGGAAAACGCGTGCACTGTAAGTACCTCTCGTTGTCCCATACAAAGCCTTAGAAAACTTTGCTAAGGCTTAGTGTGGGACAATAGGAGGTACTTACAGTGCACGCGTTTTTCGTCCTGTCATGCACTGACTGGATTTGGACTTTTTCATGGAGGAGTAATATTCTACAGCGTAAGAGAAAACTAAATGCCAAGTCATACTCCTTGGTTGTCTGGCGCTGTTTTTAGATGGTACTCAACTCTTATTGGTCATTCTGCATAAATAGATTTTATCTACTAACATGGCGCCAAATAGTAAGATTTCTTTCACGCGGCAATTTGACCATATTTTTCTAATGCATGACGGTGTCACACATTGTGCGAAACATTTCGAATTTGGGCGTGTGTCACCAATACTCAACGCTGATTGGTCCATTTGCACCATGTGGTTAAAACAATTAAGCTTTTTGATTAGTCACGAGCTAGGGTGACCCCTAAACTACCCAGACACATGAGTGACTTCAGGTAGTTTGGCAGTTCAGGCAGTTCATCCAACACTCCGCAGCGTGTGAAAGGCAAGTGAAAGGTTAGGGTAAACTTCACACATTGCTGAAGCCGAAAGAAAATCTGAACACAAGTCATGTTGTTTAAATGTAACATTAAAACTAGATTTAAGTTGCAAGTCTATAACCAAGTATATTTGCTTGGAATCCGTGCTTGTTGGCCTTCATTCCGCCAATTACCGCCATTTTAGACGCTTTTAACTTTGATCTGGACAGTATTTCTTATTAATCATAAGACTATACTCTCCGCAATAACATTCTTAAAAGAGTAGCTCTAAGATTCTCGTAATATTGTTGAAAAAGAAACCTTATAGTAATAACAGCTTGTGAACGATATCCAGTTCACTGCAGACCAATTCTCCCAGTACTGTTACTTCATGTGCATCTGCTTCCGCGATCGTTGATCAACAATATCAACGTCGTCGCGTTTGCTCTTTTTGCTTCAGCACCATTCAGGAGCGTGGGGAAGAATGGAGATACTAACAAGAATAATTTAAAAAAGGGGCTACAATACACTGAATCTTCAGAAAGGACGGAGTGGTCGTTCAGCTGTACCCTCGACCACAGATGGTTTTCCAGAGAAAAAGGAACACCACAAGTATATGGTAACTGTCCTCAACTGTAGTCGTAAGTGTTGCGTTGTCAGCCCGGAGAGAGAGAGAGAGAGAGAGAGAGAGAGAGAGAGAGAGAGAGAGAGAGAGAGAGAGAGGGGGGGAGGTTCTGATAAAGAGGTGCCGTAGGATGGGATAGTATTTCACGACTTGACTGCTACTGAGTTTGAGTTGCATTTTCAATTGAATTACTTGAATGGGGTTGCAGATTTACAGAAATTTTTTTTTTTTAGGGGGGGGGGGGAGAGAAAATTATGGTAAGTAGGGATTTGAAAATAGTTAAAATATGGTACTATAATTGGTTGTTATAGTATCACCAGAAGTGATTAAGATGTGGTCTATAATTGGCTAAATAATAGACTAAAATGGAGAAGGGGCTCTGTGAGGCCGACGGAAATACCCCGGAAAAACTGACCCAAGTAGGCTCTCATCCCCCTCCTCTGGGTTGTCAGTCAGATCAGAAGAAAGGTTTCGCAGAAGAACAGGAAGACCTCAATACAATAAGTTGACCCCTCAGAAAGATCAGTGCAGCCATACATCGCGGAGATTCACAGTAACAGGTTATTTTCCAGAGACAAATCAAGGAACACCAAAAAAAAGATGAGGGTGTGGTCACCCTTAATATCCCTGATAATTGTGATGGAGTAAAATCTGCCTAAAGGAAATGAATATTTTTACGAACACCGCCGTCTTTTCGGTTGCTGCATCAGTGGTGTGTAGAGTCATCCTAATAGGAAATATTTTTACCCAGAAAAAGCAACGTTCGGGGCGCTTGATGGGGGTAAACTAGGAACCAGGAGAAAGTTTGCTGTATCAAGTTGATAAATTTTTAGAAGTATGGAGGTATCTTCCAGTGTATGTTTCCTCAGACAAATAATTGGACATCTGTCGGTTTTACCGACATCTATTGCGCTACTTCTCAAGTAGGAGAAGTAGCAACTGACGGGCAAGTTGAGTTGAATGCATAATGATGTTAAAGAAATCTCTAGTCGTATGATGAAACTTGATACCCACAGGTATCAACGAACGCTTTTCATTTCACTAATTTATTCGTGTTTTTCTCGTTGCCATGTTCCCACCAATCACGTAGCTGCTTTTTCTGCCTTTAAAAGCACACACAACCCACAATTCCCGTATTCGCTCCGACTAAGGGCTAACGCTCGAAACGTCAGCTTTTATAATCGTAACGGTGGCCAAATTACCATTTCAACTTTGTTGATATATTCAAATTGTATGATGAAACTTGAGTTTAACATCAGCTTCAACTTTGAAAATTACTTGGAAGAGGGTAGTTTGGAGAGCAGTGCTGGGCAAGCACATATGTGACTTGACTTCAGGCAGTTTGGCAGAATGCGCAAAAATTCTACTGTAACAAGTTCCTTGATCAAATCTGCAGCAGGCGCGCTCAACTTCTTTCAGCTGGGTGAACTACAACCTTTACACGCTTAGCTAAAGCCAAAATGACAAAAGTCGTAAACATGTAGTCACGTAGCCTTAATGTGACAACACTAACTTTTGTTGAAACAGTACGATCAGGTTTATTTGCTTCCGTGCTAGCTAATCTAAATGTCGCCATCCTAGACGCTTCCCTCTTCCATTCAGAGATGATTAATTAATAAATCGTAAGAATATCACGTGATAAACTTTTGAAAAGAGAGCTCCCCGATTTTGCGGTATCGTTTAAAAAGAAAACCTGGTAGTCGCACAAGCATGTGAACGACATTCATTTCATGACAGACAGATTTTCGCTTTGTTCTTAAACGTGACATTAAAATGCATTTGCATCCGCGCTCACTTATCAACATTATCAATGTCAGGCTTGTGATCTTTGCTTCAGCACTATTCAGCAAGACGAGACAGTCCCCGTGGCTGAAACTTCATGATTAGAAGGGAAAATGTTTATCCGGTGAACACGCCTGTGAGATCAATTATTTTCTGTGAACCTCAATAAACAAAGAAGTAAGCAAGCTGTACTCCTGGCCATTGGGTAATCGGTCAACTAAAATAATGTTCTTTGAGAAAAATGGTAGGAAAAGGTCGAGAAAAGTATCTTAGTTACAATCGGTTAGAGGCATTAAGTTTAGAAAATAAAGATCTTTAGACACGATGAACACCATTTTACAATGACAACAAGAAGCAAGAGTTTTTAAAGAATTTAAATTTTTTTTTACAAAAAGGTCGTCGATGAATCATTTGAACGCGGAAAAAAACTTAAGATTTGCGGTCACCTGCACGCATATCCCGTGAAACTAAACATATGAAATGTCATATTTTTGTGAAAGAAAATGAACTCAAGGAGTTAAGCGATAATTTTGGGCCTGATCCATGGGAGCAAAGTTCATTCCCACAAAGGACAGGGTGAGATCGATCCTATTTTTAACGACAAGTATTTGCTTGAAACCTAGGAGGGGTGTAGCTCGGGGGAGTGATTTTGTTGATAATTACAAATCAGCTGATTTGAAATTACGAGCACGCGTGATTGATCCTCAGTGCCAAGTCACAAAGTTGAAAACTGCACAGTGTGTCAAGTTCCAACAATAATTTTCGACTTAGAAATCGGTAAGTTAACAATGCAAGACTTGCGTTCTAATGCCGCTATTTATTGTTCTTTCATACAAAACACTGTGGTTAAATAGACACTCCATAACAAATACAAACTAATAACCATGGTATGATTGGAACTTTTTCAGCTATCCTAACCAAATGCGAAGGAACATTAACTGTGTTCTTGTAAGCATATATTTATTAGTTGATGAAACCAAAAACATCTACAAACTAACCTTGTTCCTAAAAAAAGATTCGTCATGTTTAACCGTGAATTACTAAGCTTGTTCACTTTTTTTAAGGACAATTTTGTTTTGTCGTTCATCGTGTCGTTTTCTTGTTTCTAACTTCACAGACCTCACCATAACGTAGATGAAGATGAAAGAATGTAAGCTGAAAAAAACGGTGGGTTTTCCCTTTTTTTGCCCAAGTTTAACGATTTATCTAGTCTTCCCTACTTTTGAATCAGTTTGTAGCCGTACGAGTTAATAAATCATCTCAATACTAGGGTGAATAGCTACGAAAACAAATGGGATCTTCTTTACGGCAAACAATCTGATGAAGAGACATCAGTCACCGGTTGACAAGCACTAGTTGATGCAAGTGATTCTGTGACGTCATAAGTTCCACCTACTGCCGCCTGGCCCAGAACTTTGTCCAATCATTGTTTTGGATTTGCCGATCGCGGACACTGTAACTGCATATCCTACTGGCTGCATAAAAAGACTTCGTTCGATCTAGTGTAGAGCCGATTTAGGAAATAACAAAATAATGATCTTCCAACTACGATGCTGTACTGAAAACCAAAATAGAATCCACACATGCCCTCTCTGATCTAAGATACTTCGACTTAACGTTTAATCAAATCCAAAAAAAAGTTCCTGAAAGTTCTGTTTTTAGGCTCGTCACGCAACGCTCCTCTCCTCCTTGTGGGGAGGAACGTTGCGTGACGAGCCTAAAAACGGCTGCGAAGGAGACTAATTGACGGAGAGTCGTAAAACCAAAACAACTACGTAAGTACAAAGGCCGATCAGAAGAAAGGAAAGTTCCTTGGAGAGCCAATGAAAACTCAAAGAAAAACCAAGCAACCCTCCTAAAGCGCGGGAAAACGTGGGATGACCAAGTCATAATTGGCGTAAGCTATGAATCTGATTGGTTGAGGGAGTGGCGGAGTTTTCTGGACCAATCACAGAGAAGAGTAAAGGAAAACTAATGCATTCTGGGACTATTTTCGACACTCATTTGAAAAGTGCTCTTAAACTAAACAGCTCACAACACTCAGACCTCACTGCGAAGTGTAACATGTTCAGAAACATTCACTGATCATATTTCGCCTCAAACTGAAGGCAGACCATCGACCAAACCTGTACAAGGGGCTTCGAGTACCCCATGCGCAACTAAACCACCACCCGTGCCACCCACAGGATCTCCGCTGGTAGAATACACCGGCCTTCAGTTCAAGGATCTTTAAATCAGCTGAGACGTCCAGGCAGGCATCCCTGTCGGAAGGACGACTTGCTTCATACGACACAGTGATTGGAAGACTTCCACTTATCAGGCGCCCGTCACCATACACCCCGGCCCTTACAATCAATACTGATACAGATCCTTGCAAAGTGGCTGTTACTGATGCAGAAGGCGTTACCTGAAATGACAGTGTGTAAACTTGTAAAAGCTTATTTTTTACTAATTTAATTATCTATTTGTATGATTTCATGAACTCTTTAAAGTCCCTATGACACCTATTTTTTTATTATTTTACATCAAAATAGAATGACTCTAGCACGTGTTTTGGCAACATTAGCGGTATTTTACCGTTTTTTGAATTTCTTATCAAGCTCTATAATCTGTAGATAAAATGTCTGGCCGAGCAAAGGGGGACTGGGCGCCGTCACGTCACAGTAGTAACCATGTGTGCTTATCATGCAAACAAGTGGGCTTTGTGATTTGTAATTTCTCTGGCTATTTCGGTGATAGTTTCGTGTCATTATGTCCGATACTTCTTGTTGTTCTGACGAAAGTTTCTTGCTTCTTTGATAAACTTGGACTTACTAACATGACGTCACGAATATGTAGGTACCAGTACTCTTTAACGCGGCCAAAGAGATACGGAAAGCTTAAGTTCGCTACAATTTCGGACTTAAATCGCCTCGTAAACTAACAAAGACGCATCAGAATCAATCGCAAATCTTACCAGACACCCTCGACATGCTTCTATTTTTATAATTTAACGCTAAAAATAGGTGTCATGGGGACTTTAACTCTTTACCGTCTCGTACATCATCGTGGTTATTGCAGACAGAGACAGCGGTTTGTTATTCAAGTAATACTGAAGCCATTTCAATTTATTAGGACAACGGAACGGGCAAATTAGGCCACAATACTATACTAATATGTCAAAAATATGAACGGAAAGCAGAGGAAAACACGGCCGCAATGAACGATATATACTTCGATTTTTTCGGTTTTTTTTTAACTTGATTTTCTGAGCATTGATCTTTAAAAGACGTGGATCTTCTTTGTTGGTCATGAAGAGCACTTTTCGTTTGTGTTGTTTTCGTCTTTTGCTCACGACTTATTCAATCGGTACAGTGCTCAGAGTGTAGGATGAATGTCGAAAACCAAAACCCAAAATACTAGAAAATGAAATAATGTGAAATGATGAATCCCTTGTTCTATGGGTTAACATATATATTAGCATAATTGCTCTGATGATTATGGAGAAGCACGCGCTCTGATTGGTCCAGGAGGGCATCATCATATCTCGCTGGAATCACCTCGTGAAAGGTGATTCCAGCAGGAGCGCTAAAATCATAATGGCTACCTTGCGTTTTGTCAATGTTACTCCGGAAATGATGAATGTGATAAAGAAAATGCAAGAGCAAAAAGAGATGCTATTAAGTTTGGAACAACGCTTTTTAAAAGAATGATATGAAGTTTTTGCTGATTGAATTAAATAAACCTATCAAATTCTAGTGGAAACTGGCCCTTTATCCCGATACGAGTAATCAGAATAGTTCAAAACTTAAACGAATATTTACAACAGAATTCGAAAGCACCTAAGAAATATACTATCACAATTATTCAGGCTAAGTGAATATTGTTGAATAATCCCCTTGACTTCGTCTCGGAGATTATTTAGCAATATTCACTTCGCCTTAGGCGAATAATAGCTAAATATGAGCGGAAATTTTGCCCATCACTTGTATTGTTCCCGCCCCATCAGGGCTCGGAAATTCACTATGCAATTCGAAAAATTTCCGGACGAATTATGTTCCAAACCTTTTTTCAAGGTTTATATCTTAGGATAAGATGTGGAGAAGCTTAGAACACAAACACTTCTGCTCTCAGCTCAGAGATATGCTAAGTTCAGGAGGTGCTTCTCCATAATGGCAAACGAAAGCCATAATTTATCGTCGGAAGCTAATCCTTATAGTAAGAACGACACTCTTTTACCACTCCGTATTTTTTTGTTTTGCCAAGTCAGTAAAAAAAAGCCAGTGTCAGAACCAATGCGTTATACATCATGGTGTTTAAACGAGAAATACGACGTTGGAATAAAAAAAAAAAATCGTAATCGATGGTTTAACATGCAACACGTCCAGATATTTCAATAATTATTTACTTTATATGTTAACCATCGATTGAGATATATCTACTCACCTTTACGTTTAACGAGGAAGTTGAGAGTGAGCCTGGGTCCACCGAGATACTAACAGGTGTCGAAAGAATAAAATCCAGATCAAGACTGACGATCCCACGTATCGGAATACTGTAACCCTGAAAAAAGGAAACAAAATAGTAAATGGTATAAAATGTACATCAACTTTTTAAAACAATGAGGTTATTACTTGGGCTTTCTGCGGAAAAGCTCAAGTTTAAAACTCGGTCGCGGTCGTCGTCTATCTTCCAAAAAGGCACTTCCGGCGTTTCTGCGCACGCGTTGTTTATCAGGCTCCGACAGTTGCTCTGACGATCTAAACAACTTAACAGTCCTGTAACCGCCGATTTTTGGTAACTAGTTGTGTTAACAGGTAAAACCCAAATTGTTTTTTTTTTCAAACTTAAAGTCATTTCCCCTTAAAATGTGGTTTTTAATAGGACGGTATGAATATTTATCAAAAAATTTGCGTCTCAATTTTACTTTCTAATATTTGCGTTGTAAAGTGACGATCTTTGTTCTACAGAGTTTTCTCCTGGTTGCAATTGAAAACGAACCGCTTAGTCTTCAATCCTAAAACGATATTTAGTGACTGCAAGGTCTCACTTCGTGACATTGCTCCGAAAGCTCCCAAAGAGTCACCCGTTACTCGATTTTCTTGCTGCTCCGTTACTCGTTACTTATAGGGAAGCCCAAGTGAAGGCCACTGCAACCTCCTGTCTAAAATGGAATCCAATTTCAGTTTTAACCTTTGCTGTGATATTGATAACAGACAAATTATATATTGCTGTGAGTTAGCTCCTTAAGAAAACTTGCCGAAGTAACCTCAATATTTTAAATTCAAGCACTTACAGTTTCGATGATCCGTCCGTTTATCTTCTTCGTTTCTTTCTTAGTGGTGTCAATGGATTCTCGGAGAAGTGGTGTTGTTACACTGGCTCCCAACTGCAGGGTTAAATCCACTTCAGTCTTGTCAAGCTTCAGGTGGTATAACTTTTTAATTGATTCGATGCGAATAGTGGCTTTCACTTGTATATCTATGCCTATAACTTTTTTCTTAAAGAGTGTGAACGTTTTCTGTCGAGGAGCACTAAGCAATTCTTGAATAAGATTTTGTCTGCGACTTCGGTGTCTTGAGTTGTGCGACGCTGTCGTCAGGTTTATTTCTCGCTCATCTTTACCAGCAAAGGTGGTGTTCAGTGCGGTTAACTCAACCGAAGTCTCGTTCAGAGGAGCCTCTCTCTCGGAGGTTTGAAACCTAATTTTTTGGCTAGATTTTGGTGCAGTGAGTTTGATGAAATCACGAAAATCAACATAATATGCTAGTTCCTCGTCCTCAAGGTAGCTTCTCCGAGATTTCTCATCATTAAGAAGAGTAACCTTACTCCTGAAAGAAACGTTCATCATGTTGGCTGAGAATCCTTTCTTAAACTGAATTGGCTCTCCGAAATTTAATCGTTTAGTCAAGTGGACCTCACCTTTCGTTACTACGCCACTGCGCTTATTAAGAACGGACGAATCAGTATATGACATGTCCAAGTCAATGTCAGATGTCATATTGGTGACATCCGAACGATTGAATTTATTTTTAATCAAAAGTTCGTCATTTTCAGATGTGTCTGCTTCTCTGTGCATTTTCACAATACCGGGAAACATGGAATGATTTTCAGGTTTTGGCTCAGAATTTGGATCTGGTTTCTCTCCGTCTACAAGTTCGTAAAGGCTGCGCTCAACAGCTGGGAGAAGCTGAGTAAGTATGGCTCGGGCATAACCAGTTAGCTCTGCGTCGTACTTTTGGTTTCCGTATAGTTCAAAGGTCTCGTGTACTTTGGTGGATTTTGACGTCTCCTTCACCTCAGACCTATTGAAAACACATTTAGACCCAATGAAAGCACCTGAATGAGCAATTGGCATGATACTTTATAGAAGAAGTGACGAGCAGCAAAAGAAGTAGGAGGAAGGGACGGGTGAGTGGGGAACTTCACCGTAGAAAAGAATATAGCTACTTATCCTGCTAACCCCAGACGACTTAAAAGCCAACTTTTGGTAGAAATGAGAAACCAAAAGGAGTTCTTGTGAAAATTTCGGCCACTGTTCTCTAATTGAGCAAAAACCTGACGTCTTTGCGTGTCAGTAAGATCTGATACCTGAATCCAAAGGGCGATGTATAAAAGATGTATCAAAGGCTTAAAGAAATGAGAATCAGAAAAAGAATACTAATGTTAGACAGCATTCAATATCGCAATACGACCTACCGAGTGTCAGTGAAGATTCTTGTCTAGGGAAATTGTGGTGAACGTTTTTATGAATATAACTTCACCGGTCATCTGATGACAATTCACGTTTCCTAACCATATATCTTCTTTGGATTATATGCACCCCAGGGTCAACAAGCTTTCCCGTCCCGAGCAGATCGACTGATCTAGCCCAATAGCAGTGGGCTAGATCAGTCACATATGACAAAGAGAAACGAAATTGTAATCTTATTTTAGAGGTATGCAAGAACGAAAAAAGAGTCTGAGAGTGAAAACAATCGAAAAATAAAATTGAAAGTTGGGTACCGTTTGTCAATGAAAGAAAAAATGATTTTGAAGAAGAGATTTTAAATTGCTCATAGGCATTTCTGGGTTTAACAGTAACTTTCACCGGTTTTCCGACTAAATTGTCTCCATCCCCCAGCCCCAACCCCCCCCCCCTTACAATCGGTAAGAGAGCTAAATAGTCCTTGATATTTTTTCAAACTAAAATTTCGTGACTTATACAAACTGAATCACAATTATACATTATTACTCTTGAGCACTGGGTGGGTCTAGATGCCACCGTATTTCAAGACCATTCGGAAGTTGACACCACAAACCACCTGTCAGTAATTGTTCGTCTAGCTCTCCGGATTATGAAACTATTTTACTTGATGGCCCAGGCTAACCGAACGGTAAGTTGAATAGGTTTCTGGCTCATCTATGATATTTATGGGAAAAAAATCACTCTCAGGTAGATCTAATTGCTTTCTGGTAATCCCGACATGACTTAGCAGATATATTCTAAGGACTATCTTGTTGCCTACCTTGAAGTGTGCTCAACCTTCACCAAAAAATATAACGATCTTCCTTGGGTCACGTTACCAATTGTTTCCAAGTTTTCTCCTTCGGCAGTAATGCTGATGATCTTAAAAACGAACCAATACTCTTCTGAAGTCTTGTTTATCACGTGAAGTGCAACGATGGTTCTCAGTGTCCCTGCGGAAAAATGGTTGAACTAGTTTAAAATAGAGTAATTTGGCTGAAAAAAATCCTTGTTGAGCTTAATTCGACTCTGACTGCCTGTATTCCTGAGGGAGGAAGCAAGGCATCAAGCTTGGTGAATGTGGTGTATTGACTGCACGCTAGAATGTTCTTTGACGAAACGGTTTATTTGTTGAACTTCAAGTTTTTACAACCGTGCCGAGCTCCTCTCTCTCACTTACTCACTCGGAAAATTACATGATTGACAAGTAACAAAACGACAACCGGAAGTGGTCACTACATTCTTCCCACTTTGCATTATATATAAACTATACCGAAACTACAGCAAAACATAAAACCGACCCTGAGCATCTAGTGCAGGGTCAACAAACAGTAACATATGAAAACGTCCCTCATTGGGTCTCAAGAGGTATTAGACAAAGTCCTTGAGGTATGCAGGAGGTCGTCTGTGTCTCTGCGGGTTGCGACGAGGTCCACACCCAGCAGGTTTTGACAGAGAACTCTCCTTAGCTTCAGTAGGCAGAGCTGGGGGAGTTAGGCTGTCCTGCACAGGTCTACCAACTGTGACCTGGACGTCGGGCTCCAGCTTCTTGAAGAACGAAGAGTTTCGGGTGATGTTTTTTCCCCCGCCCTCGGCAGTGATCATCGTACCCTTGTGGTGAGTGATGACATACGGATGATAAGGTGTTCTGGAATTAATTCCGGAGGGGTCATACCTGACTAGAACTTTGTCTCCAGTCATGAGGTTGCTTGGCTTCACATATGCTTTCTGGTCAGCACAGCTCTTCATCTTCTCCTTAGCCAGCATTACTCGGTGTCGTATCGGTGCTGGGTCCTCCTCAGAACTGGGTCTGTCAGGAATCTTAACGCGCATGGGCCACCCGTGGCTGGTGGCTTGCCTATTGACGAGTGCGGTGTTGCTCTGTAGTTGCGAAGAATCTCGTGTAACTCTTCTTTTTAGGGACATTGCTTCACGTTTGCAGCTTCGATCGCCTTCTTAACCGTGCGCATAAATCGTTCAGCTTCTCCGTTGGCACGTGGCTATTTGGAGGTTATCTTTCGATGGTCGAATCCCATGTTCTTTCCAAAGGACTAGAACTCTCTTCCGTTGAACGGCGGGCCATTATCAGCGAGACGTGGTATGACGACTGGTGCAGATACTGACGGTATGACCTCTACAATAGGGTATCTGGAATAGTCGTCGTAGAAGGAAGAGTAAGTATCCTCCACCAGACAGTTCCCTAAAATCTGCACTAATCTGTTGCCATGGTCCCTCTGGCAGCGGTGACATGTTAAGGGGCTCGCATTTGGTTTCTGGGATCGATACTTGGCATGCAAGACAGGACTTCACTTTCTTCTCTACTGTGTCGTTGATACCTGGGAACCACACCTTCTCCCGAAGCAGTGACTTTGTTTTTGCAATGCTCTGATGACCCTCGTGTGCGAGATCAATTACTGTCTGTTGTAAGACTTTGGGGAAAATGATCCGTCTTCCTTTCAAGAGTACACTCGAGGAACTGCAAATGGTCAATTCTTCTTTTACCCGTTCAAGAGCTTTGTACGTGTTTTGGTTAATGTCGAGTCGCTTACACGGCTCAAACCAGTTGCAGGTACGCACAACATCAATGACAGCTAGAAGGATTGGGTCTTTCATAGTTGCCTGCGTCATGTCCTCTAACTTGAGTGCGTTGGGTTTGGTAGCGCGTGTGATGTAGTCCACGAACTCTTCTGCCACGCGTTGCTGTCGACTGCTGGAAAGCTTTGACTTCTCAGGGTGTCGGGACATATAGTCAGCCGGGTTTCCTTCTCCTTGTTCGTACACGACTGTCACTTGGTATGACTGTAAGCGAAGTGTCCACCTCTCGATGCGTGGTGGTGGTTTTGACCGGGGATTGTTGTATATCGTAAGTAACGGCTTATGATCTGTGATGACAGTTACCTGTTTGCCATAGACTTATAGGTGAAAATATTCACATCTCCATACGACAGTAAGAGCTTCACGCTCAGTCTGACTGTAGCGCTGTTCTACGGGAGTCAAGGATCTGCTTTCGTACGCAACCACGTGCTTGTCGCTAATGATGGGCTCACTGGTTTGAGCCAGGATAGCCCCAAGCCCAACGGGGTTTCCATCAACTCTGACTTCGGTGTTCCTGCTGGGGTCGAAGTAAGCGGTTACAGGTGCTTGCATAAGGGCGGTCTTGAGCTGCTGAAGGGCGCGATCTTGCCTTTGGTTCCACTCCCAAGGAATGTTGTTTTGGGTTAGCTCACGGAAGGGCTGTGTTAGCGTTGCGTAAGCAGGAATGAATCTGGAGCAGTTATTGGCCATACCAAGAAGACCGCGCACTTCTGCGACGTTAGTTGGTGGTGGGAGATTGGTTATCGCCTGGACCTTCTTTATATCAGCAGAGATGTCTTTACTAGAGAACACATAACCAAAGAACTCGAGGCGATGCTGTGAAAACTCGCATTTGTCGCGGTTTAGGGTTAGGCCCTTCTCCCGGAGGCGCTGAAAGGTTTCTCGGTCGCGGTCTTCCTGTGTCTTTCCGTGCACTAAGATATCATCACTCAGGTTGAGCGCTCCTTGTATGTCGCTCAAGGTTTCGCGGCTGGCATTTTGGAATATTTCGGCTGCACAGACGATTCCGAAGTTTAGGCGCGTATACCGCCTCATTCCGACGTGGGTGCTAAACGTTGTGATGAATCTAGATTCTGGGGCGAGTTCTAGTTGATTGTAGCCTTGATTCAAGTCAAGCTTACTGAAAACTGTGGCTCCGTTCAACTCAGCGATGATTTCTTTGATCGTTGGTTTGATGTGTCGTTCACGTTGGATCGCACTATTTGCCTGTCTCATGTCAACGCACATTCTGATTTTTCCAGGCTGCTTGGGCTTGGGTGCTACAACAACGGGTGAAACCCATGGGGTCGGTCCATCCACGCGCTCCATAACGCCGTGCTGCTCGTCTCTTTCTAGCTGCTCTTCGAGTTGCTTCCGGCCATGAAGTACACGTCGGTGAGATTGTGCTGATGGCTTGACGCTGTCGTCGATCTGCAGATGTATTTGGTAATCTTTCAGCTTTCCAAGGCCTTTCAACAAATCGTCATACTCCTGTACCAGCTGATTGATCTCTGGTCTGGATTTAGACACCAGTGGACTTGTGATCGATATGAGCCCAAAGTTCTGCGAGGCTTGCCAGCTCAGAGGGGATCCTCCTGCTCCTTCGGCGACGTAAATAGTCTCCTGAGATATGGTCTCGTTTTCAGTTGTTACGGTTACTTTAAACTTCCCGAACATACTCAGAGGCGTTTTGGACTTGTAGGGGTATACTCGAGTCGTGGTGTCGCTCAGGCGTGGTCGATCCTGAAGTGAACTGAGGTCCTTCTCGTCTAGGATGGTGATACCAGATCCTGAATCGGCCATCAGAGTCAGCCAGGTGCCAATGATCTTGACCTTGAACTACGGCTGCTTAATGTTCTTCCCGTTAACACTGTGGATGCTTAGATGAAGGTGTTTTCGTCATCGCTGTCACTGGATTCATCCAAGTGCTCGTCGAGTGTGCTGACTGTTACCCGTGACTCTCGATTGTGAGATATTGCCTTTGGTTTGCTGCTACAGACTGATTCGAAATGTCCCAGCTTGCCGCAACTTCGGCACTCTTTCTGATAGGCCGAACAACATCGCATGCCGCCATCATGTGGGTAAGCGCCACCGCAGTATCGGCTTGTTGTTGTTCCTGAGTGTAATCGGGAAAATCCGTGTCCCGGGCGTTCCTTCTTGTCGCGGGGGGGTCTACTCTAAGACTTTCGCCGAGTTACTTCACGGTGTTTATCGTGTTTGTTTACTTCTGCTTTTGGGTTTTCCAATTATTTGACTTGTGTTTCGGCAAGCTCCAGGGTTTTGCCGTAATCGAGGAGTGCATGTAGGGTAATTCCAGGATCACTGAGAGCTTTTCGGCGCAGCTTGGACGATGAACACAGTTGAATAATCTGGCTTTTTATTTCTCGGTCGGCATCAGCGAATTCGCAGGTTTGTGATAGGTGTTTCAGCCTGGTTTAATAGATCATGAGGTCTTCTCCTGGGTGTTGTTTTGCCTGCATGAACTTGTATTTTTCATAGGCCACATTAGTCTTCGGCGTGAAGTGGTTTATGAGAGCCGTGATTGTTTTCTCGAGCGGGTCTTCGTACGTACATACATACATACATACATACGTACGTACGTACGTACGTACATACATACATACATACTTTAGTTGACCACTCCTCATGGGGGCTTTTCAGGGCCAATTCCCACCCCAGGGGAGGACATCCACGACACTTTAATCTCGTGCGTACGAAATTAACGTCTCCTACCCCTAACCCTGCAGGAGACGGGGCCTACGGTTTATTCATCCTTATCCGAGAAGACTAGAATGTCTATCCATTTCTTGATTATAGAAAGGTAGCAACGTCTGCTCCTGCAACGGCGTCGGGCAGCGTTTCAACAATATCGTTGACCTCTTCGCCTGCATAGTGTAACAGAAGAGCCTGCTGTCGCTTCTTGTTGGTCACATTCAACGCTACAATAAGGTTGCGGAACCGTGCGATGTACTTTTACCACCGAGTGGCAAGTGTTCCTTGATTTTGAGAAAGGTCGAATGAGGGAAACGGTGGTAGGGTGCTCATGGCTGTGTAAGCTGTCGGCTTGACTCGGGTTGCGTTGATTCTGTGTTCCTATCCACTAGAGTGGACTTTCGTTTTTATTACTCGTCGCCAGTGTAGTATATTGACTGCACGCTAAAATGTTATTCCACGAAGCGGTTTATTTGTTGTACTCCAAGTTTTTACAACGTGCCGAGCTCCTCTCTCTCTCACTTACTCACTCAGAAAATTACATGATTGACAGGTAACAAACGACAACCGGAGGTGGTCATTACAATAAATATGCAACTTTAATATCATAACAACAAGTTCATTCTTTGACAGCCGAATTCTGTGCCTCGATAGTACTGGGCCTTTTTCGCTGTCCCATTCTCGAGCCCAGTGCCTGTTTGGTCTCTCCAACATAGGTTTCCCTGCAGTTCTCATCACCACACTTTATCCCATGAACCACATATGCCTCTTAACTTTGTGGGCTTATCCTTTACCTTTACTAACTTTTGCCTTAGGGTGTTATATGGCTTGAACGTGGTGGTGAAACCGAAAGATTTAAAGACCGACTTCATAGCATCAGAAACATCGGTCACATAAGGGACAGTTATCTGAAAGTTCCACGATCCACTCGGTCCAGACAGACCTTTTATCATATTGTCAACTGGATGACTGATACAATTCATAGCCATAGTTTCAGTCATAGTGAAGGAAGTAAAATAAAGAGAAGTGTTATGATTCAAAACTTGAAATTTTACTTGAAATTTACTCGTTAAATAAAGCATTAACAATTGTCTTGTTGAAAGAAAAACTTTTCATGGATTACGAGGTACAAAATCGGAGGTTCTAGTGCCTTTGGTGGGAGTCTCGATTTAAAAGACACCAAAAGGCCATTCCAAATTTGCAGCCCAGTTCTAAGAGAACACGTCGAGATATCAGATGGCGAGAAGTGAACCCCTAGGACTCAATGAAAACCATGGATACCTTTCATAAACAACATCTACGGCACAGCTCTATGTTAAGAGTCAAGAATAAAACGATTTATTATGAGAAATAACATGAAATGGGAACATTAAATGCGAATTGTTAAGTTAAAGAGGAACCAACTGTCTTTATGTCACCGCCAGAAGTAGATAATAGAAATCAGACTAAACTGTGAATCAACCGGCTATAATGGAATAATAAACAACTTTTCACTGAGTTTGAGGTGGCTATTGGTGGAAATTTGAGTGCCTTTCAATCCTCCAAACTGTCTCACAGACTGTCATATCAAAAACTAGAAAGAGAAAAGTTACCTTCCCAAATCTCGACTAAGAAGAAATGGACAGTACTTTCCAAGAAACTTTGAAGCTAAATTGGGCAGCGTTACGAATGATCAGCTGGTGCTGAACAAATTAGATTTCTGACTGAAGTAACCTGACCATATGGCAGTATGAACAAAACTTACCGAAGTGGCTTGACCGTAAAATAATTCACCTCACAGCTAAACTGGATTATTATGCAAAAGGAGTGCACTTAGTCTGTTGAAGAGTCTGTTTCGTCAACAGTCGATAGTAAATTGATATGTCAAACGCCGAGGTGAATTCAGAATTCAGCTCAGCTATTGTACATGTGTACGGATATGCTGGATTTAGCGTGTTAACGATTGATTGGGTAAAAACAATTCGTCGAGGCCGCATTAGATACAACGCCTCGAGGGCGGGATAGACCACACACGGAAAAGAGACAGAAACAGAAGACTTAGAATGATCGCAAGACTATATAAATCCTGCATTCTTTATGTTTGCATGACCCGACTGATTTTTGCGCAAATTTGACTTCTTTACCAAAAATTTGATTTGTATCCGACAAGATTCCATTCATTTAAGAGCAGCTATGACATTTTTAAATGATTTTCATTTTAATTGCCTCCTTGTAATGTTTTATGAAAGTATTTCCACTAATCTAATCTTGTGAACGGCAAAATGTGTCTGAAACCTAACAAAATGCATACTTGCCTAATCTCAGCTCAAACATAACATTTTTTCGAAAAATGAATGGCAGTTCAAGAGAATACCTAATGTTTAATTAGTAGCGAGATCAAATACCTCTCTGAAGCTCTCCACTCCGTACTTCGAGGACTTGCTCGACTCGATACACCAGAGCTTCACCGGGTTCCAAGTTAACTTCCACTAAGCGCTCCGCAGTAAACTGCTTTTTTCGAGTCAACAAAGTTGCTGTTAGAATGGTGCCACAAACCACGAGAGAGATAACGGCAACGATAGCGGTGATCCGCCGAATGCTCCATTTTCTTGAAGCAGGTTTCACTCCTTCAGAACTATCTTTGACATGAACGTTGACTTCATCCTGATGGTCCTCCTTTTTCTCTGGTAAACCATCCATGATCTAGGAAGCTGTGGGACTACTGAAGGTTCAGTGTATTGCAAGGCCCTTGAAATTGAAGAGGAAATATCATGTTTTGTCGATAATCTCTACTAGCACTTTTTTCAAAAGTAAACTTAATTAAGCTCTTAGTTTGTTTGTCCAGTCCTAGGTCGCGCCTTTAGATAAACAAGCTGTTCGCGTCATACAAGAACGTAGGAAATCGCAGAATGCTCTATACTTACTTCATTGAGGATTTCGAAACTATTGAGAGCAGACGTCGATATTTAAGCCCGAAAAATGACGAAGTGCTTCTTTAAAGAGAATAAGACAAAGTGAAACCAATTAGTGATAACTTTTACGCTCACAACGTGTTCTCGAGGTTCAGTGATCTGGTGCCGAAATTACTGCGCGGGAACGAGGCTACGTCTACCACGACTATGTTCTTGTTTTTCTGTTCCTTGAGGTTTCTTTTGTAAGAATATGCAAATATATTTGCTTTCTTATCTTGGCTCATTTAACCGTAATCAGTCAAGGATTAAGTATTCTACATTGTTCGCTTGTTAATCTCTTCGTTTGAAACGAATTGTACCTGCTACACATAACTTTCATGTGAGTGAATTAAAGTTTACTTAACGTTGTCAAAGTTTTAAAAACCTTTTAGTGAGGTTGTAATACTTCATCTGCGATAAAGAATATGGGCTGCTTTCTGTAGTCAACAAACACTCGATGAATTGAAAAACGAAAGTTAATCTGGCTTTGTCGCAACGCAAATTAATTACGTCTCTAAATAACAGCACCCTGCGGGTACTATGCAAATTTTTGGACTGAAAACTATTAAATTGGCTTTGTTGTGATTTTTCGTCCATAATCTGGCGCTGCAAAATGACATTTTTGATGTACGTTGACCCATTAATCAAAATTATCTTTCTAACTTCTTTCGCTCTACATAAGTGTGAAAATCTCGTGGTTAACTTGAGAAGAGGCTTAAATATCGAAATTTACAAGCAAGGCACTTCCAGAGATTTTAAATAAAATGAGGCCGTAAGTACTTATAATGCGTTGATCAAATGTCATACCGACGGGTGGACGTTCTGATTGTTTTTGTTTTGCTGAAAAAGTAATGAAGACAGGTTTCTGGGTTACGTCAATTAAGAGAAAGTGATTTATTTTCTCTTGGTTACGTTTCGTTGCACTCATCCAAAATATTTGATCCTTGAAGAAAAGTCAACTCCAATGACAGGAAGACTTCAACTGAAAACAGAGATTGTAAAGACCTTTTTCAGCTTGAGCCAAGGAATCCATGTGAAATAATAAGCAACCTGCTTTGAAGTATTGATATTTATTGTCCTACTAAACATAGGTGTTCTTTCGAACAAAGGGGGTGTGTTTCTAAAGAAACTGTGGTGCTGCGTCGGTGGGGGCAATAGGGTATTTTGGTTATATCAGCTAATAAGTTGAAATTGTAAATTTGCCACCGTAAAGAGTTAAAAAGCTGACTTTTCGCTCGTAAGCCCTTCGTCAGAGCGAATGGAGAAATTGTAGGTTGCGTGTGGGTTTATATGCAGAAAGTGGAGCTACGCCATTGGTGGGAACATAGTGACGAGAAAAACACGAATAATTTAGCAGAATGAAAAGCATTTGTTGATAACTGTGGGGTTAAGAGTGCCGATTTGAAAGATAAACTTTTCTTCAAGAGTTTTGCGGCTTTCCGAGCCACCTAAATGTAAGGAAAGACTGCAGATTGTCATATGCTGCTTAGAATGATTAGGCAGATTTAAGTGTCTTGCGACTGGTTTTGATGCGTCCTTGTCATTCCTTTCTACGTCGCGAAGGCGTTCTCGGAGTCGGTCAAATAATCGTCTTCCTGTTTTGCGGATGTATATCTTTTTGCAATAGGTGCAAGTTATGTGATAGATGAAGTTCGGCGTTGTGAATGAAAGGACTAGTTTTGCATCGCGCGCGAGCGCATTTAAAATTGTCGAGTTGGTCACTAGTTTGGAACGAACTTCTAACAAGAAAATTGTCTATGTTTTTGTCGCGTTTAAATGAGATGAGTGGTGGTTGCGAAAAGATAGTACCAGTCTCTGGATCGTTTTGAAGTAATTAAAAGTTTTGAAGAATAATGGATTTAACTGCGTGGTTGTGGGGGTGAAATGTGAGAGTGAATAGAATGCGGTCAGAGTTTCCCTTCTGTGACGTTTGTAGTGTTGACTATCGATCAACAAGTTGGGCGCAGTGGTGACCCTCTTGAACGACAGAAAGAGGGTAACCACGTTTTTCAAAAAACTGGCACATTGACTCTGATTTGTAGAAAAAATCAGATTCATCACTACATAAACGACGAAGTTTAAGAAACTGTGAAAATAGAAAAGAATTCTTGACATGAGAAGACGAATACAACAATGAATGAAGATGAATACAAGGTGTTCTTTCGTTGAGTTGAGTTGATATACTCAGAATATCAAGTAAGGAAATTACATAGCGAATCAAAATAACATCTTTAACATTTTCATTGATTTTTTTATAGGGATTTGTGTTAAGGAAGATGGAAGAAATCACGGTATGATTTCATCTTGTTACGGTCTCGTGAAGCTCCTTCTCCTTCAATTCTAGGAAGTACTTCTCGTTGAAAAAGAGTTGTATCTGCTACTCATAACTTTCATGCAAGTGAAATTAAGTAAGATACCTACTGCTGCCAAGTTTTGGAAACTTTTCGCGTGGTAGTGATTTATCATCCGCGATAAAGAATACTGGCTGCTTTCTGTAGTGAACAAAACCCTCGATGAACTCGAAAGCGAACACTTATCAAAACTCAAACAGTGTCCTGTGGTGTGCCCGAAGGGTCAGTGCTTGGACCACTTTTATTCTTAATTTATGTAAATCATATTCATAATTGTTCAAAGCTTTTAGATTTCCATTTTTTTGCAGATGATGCAAATTTATTCTTTCAACATAGGGACATAAAGATACTTGAAAGCATGATTAATTCTGAACTTGAGAAAGTTTATACCTGGTTATGTGCAAATAAGCTTTCATTAAATATTGATAAGTCAAATTTTGTTATTTCCGTCCAATTCAAAGAAAATTTTCCCAAACAGGTAATGTTATCTATAAACAATAAGAAAACATGACTACTATGGTATCAGAGGTGTTGTTAAATTTTACCCAGGTAACTTCCATAAGATACCTTGGAGTTTACATAGATTATAATATTAGTTAGAAGACGCACATTACTAATACTTCTAAAAAAGTCAAGAGAAGTATAGGCATTCTGTCCAAGCTCCGTTATTTCTTAAGTACTAAAACACTACTTAGCCTGTACTATGCTTTAGTTGAGCCTTTTTTAAACTACTGCATATTTGTTTGGGGTAATACCTATCAGACAGCTTTGCAACCTTTCTTGATATTACAGAAGAGAGCCTTCAGAATAATTACTTTCTCTAGTTATAACGAACATTCAAGTCCTTTATACAAAGATCTAAATGTTGTGAAGCTGTTTGACATTATTACCTTTCAACTTGCAGTATTTATGTATAAGTTTCACAAGAAACTCTTACCTCCAGTATGACCCTTATTTCAATTCTGTTAGAGTGTTACATAATTATAATACCAGAGTATCTAGCAAAATGACTCATACTATTCCAAATGCCAGAACAAATTATGGAATCTTCAACATAAGATTTCAGGGTGCTAAAGTCCGGAATGGTACATGTGAAGACGTAAAGCTTCTTCCTCTGAAACGTTTTAAGAAAAGCTTTAAGCTAATTCTTCTTGATAAATATTAATAATTTTTCTGGCTTTCCATTTGTTTTCTACTCTGATTTTCCTTGCTTCCTTGACCTTGTTTTGTATGATGAATGAGTGTGTGTGTGTGTGTGCGTGTGTGTGTGTGTGTTGTGTGTGTTGTATCTGACCCAAATAATTACATTACATAAATCACCTAAGTATAGCTGCCCTTTTTTTCTAGCCCCTAAGGTTATTTGGGGCAGCTAGTACTCCTTTATATTCTTGTCAATTTATCATTATTTTTACCAGTATTTTTATGTTGGGTACAAATAAAGTTGTTGTTGTTGTTGTTGTCTGCATATATGGATAATAACAAAGCGCAAAACTGACACGATAACCGCGGATTAGATTAGCTTTATATCAGCGCGGATGAAAAATCTGAATAATATTGCAAAGGGACCGACACTAACTTGAAAAGCCCTAGCAAGTCACGTATCGTTGAAATATTTTTTTGCTACAGTTCTCTTCGTTAACTCAATAGGACTTGAAACAAACACGCTTGTGATCAGTCAAGGATTACAATTGAGGCGAATCATAAGCAGTTACAAAATTTGAAAAGGGAGTGGGGACGGGATTACAGTACAATACAATAACCTTTATTTAACGAAAGTGACGTAATTAACCCAGTGAGTTATCTAAACTTACGGCATTCGCAGCTGTACAAATTACATATATGAAATAATAATAATGACTAATCAGCAATACGATTTGATACTAGAGAAACTAAAACTAGACAATTGTATGCTTTAATTTCTTAAGATCAGTGTCAAGGTATTTAAAAAGGGTGTCAAGGTATTTAGGCAAATTTATGTGCGCTGTTCAGAATTAGACGGCGGGAAAGGAACTTGAAGATTCAAAGCGCAAGCTCTGGTGTGCAAACTAGTTGAACGAACAGAAGACAAGAAATTGACATTTTATGTTATTATTGGCAAAGAAAGTATAGTTTTCCCAGTCTATTCAAGCTCGTTTCAGAATTATTTTCCAAATAGCCATTAGAGTTCATTCGATAAGTTGATACACACAGCAAATCTTGTCATAAAACCGAAAATTTTCATGAAACAATATTTCAAATACGGGGCTAGAAAGCGTGGTGAAACTTCACCTTTGTTGCTGAACTGGTCGATCTTTCGTCTCTTTGAAACGGGAGATGACAAAACGCGGAGCCCTACTCCATGGAGTACCTGGATGGAGTAGCCCTAAAAATCATGTATTAGTCAAATGAAATACATTATGAACAAGGTGAATCGTTTAGATGTACATATCCTGATATATTTTGAGCTTGTCAGCTCTCCGATTGTTGCAGTTCGATGTAGTACACGAGTTGACCGCCATCTTGAAATTAACTTAAACTGCTGACCACTTCCAACGGAAAGCTTTAATGTTGCTAGCATCCATGAACGTTATCGTTAATAGGCCGCTACCACCTATTTTCATATGATCTTCAAGAGGCCAAAAGGAGGGACAACCTTCATTCTGAAACTGGTTTTACATCTTCCAAAATACCTGTTTATGTGTGGCGTCTGTAAGAAGTGTGGCGCTCCATCTAGTAACACATGGCCTCATGGGTTTCTTAAATGTGCGAAACGATGAGGATACAAGCTTACATTTGTAGGTTGAGACTTGAAATGGTAATCCCTATCTTTAAACTGAGCTTCTCCACACCCATCTATCTGTAGCGCAATAAAATTGAGGTGTGTAAACAAACCAAAAAAAACAGTGACGGGTCGGCGAATAAATCCGACTGGGGTTGTTGATCTTGCAAATGCAGTAAGCTTAAATATTTTACCTCGTGCAGAAATCGAAACAGTGGGTTTTGTTCATCACATGGAGTTGTTTGTCTTCTCGTCAAAGGACTCATTACACAGCGGTAAAACCAAAATGGAGGAACCAGTAAGACTGAGAGCCTTAGTCACTGTCCCCAAAAAACTGGATTGTATCGAACTGTGACATTCGGAGAGCTGGTAAGCTCAATATATTTTAGGATATGTACATCTAAACGATTCACCATGTTCATATAATATTTTATTTGACCAATACATGACATTTTGAGGTACTCCATTAAGGCACTCCATAAGGTACTCCATGGAGTATGGCTCCGCGTTTTGTCATCTCCCTTTTCAAACCGTCGGCTAATCTATCAAAGCGAGCGCCGCATTCATCTTAGAATGAAAAGTTCTCTGGCCTAATTTGAACTAATCTAAAACTCGCTTGAAAGGAGTTGTAGTTTTATTATCCCTAAGTGTAACTGAAATAAAGCAAACTTACCGTTGTTAAACTTTCAGACACCTCTTAGCAAGCCAGTGCCCTCCGTGATCAAAAAAGCGCTTGAGAAAAGCTCGAAAGCGAAAGCACACCTGGCTTCGACAGCAAACATGCATGTTTGCTGTCGAAGCACGTTGCCATGACAGCATTTTTTTCTGGTCTAAACAGTTTAAACTCATACTTCAAACATGGCGTCTTTATCGATATGCTCACTCGTTTCTTTCTTTTCTGGAGAGCGGAAATCGCTTGATCGCGGAGAAAACCACTTCAAATCCGACCATGTCCAAAGCTTTATTTATTCCAGGGGAGTCATCAAAGGTGAAGTCCAAGCAAGCATGAAAAATAAGGACTACAAAGTCACAGTAAGTTGCCAATTTGGGATCACAACACGTATGTTCAATTCGAAGAACTCCCAACCCCGATTTCACCTCCAATTTAATGTTTATATTGCGGAATATATATTGCAACTTACGTGTCTGTTTCGAATTATCTTTTTATCAGATTTATCTCGATGAAAACCTTGAAATAAAAAACACAGAATGCGAGTGTCCTCGCGGCGAGTTCAAGTGCAGTCACGCGGCAGCCATATTTATTTATGCAGGCATCCATAACCTTAGCAGGACGGACCTGGAATGCCAATGGAAACGAAAGCGAAAGGCAGAAAGCGTACAGTCTGCAAGCCAGATGTTTCCAGCGCCACCGAAGAAGAAGGATTACAGCCCTTTGACGCGCGATCCTAGCCGAGAAGATCGGATGTGGCTGTACAGCGAACTAAAGCGCTATGGCAAATTTACAGGGACCTGCTGGATCTTGAGTCCCGAACCACAACCTGCTACCCCTCTCCCGATCAAGACGATTGAGGATATCATTTACTCAGAAGGTTTCCTTATGGCATCTACGAAGGAAAAACAATTAGAGTACTTGATTGAGAATGCCAAAGTAGAGGAGAGAACCATAAATGTTGTGAGCACCCTCACGGCTGGCCAGCAAAACAGCCCTGCATGGCACCAAGCTCGTAGAGGCCGCCTGACTGCCAGTAATTTTGGCTCCGTCCTCCAGGCAAAAAGAGTTACACCGTCTCTTATCAAGCGACTACTTGGGGAATACAACTTGAGTGGAGTTAAAGCAATTGCATGGGGACAGGACAATGAGACTGAGGCCCTGAAATCCTTCACCAACATCACAAACTTTACACCTGTACAGACCGGCCTTTGGCTACACGAGTCGGGAGTTCTGGGTGCTTCCCCTGATGGACTTGTGGGAGACGACTCGGTGATTGAGTGTAAGTGCCCCTACACACATCGAAATGCGACAATCAAGGAAGCTTGTGGGCACAAAGACTTTTACTTGGAGGAGAAGGAAGGGAATTATACGCTGTCTACCACACATGTTTACTGGCATCAGTGTCAAGGCCAGATGTTCCTGACAAAGCGCAAATTCTGCTACTTTGTTGTATGGACCACAAAGGATAGTGTAGTTATCAAGATTGAACGAGATGAATCTTGGGAGCACAATATTACTATCTTGAGTGATTTTTACTTTCATCAACTATTCCCAAAGATTACCGAGGGAGAACTTTGAAAAGTGGTGCACAGATGCTGGACATAATCAGAGTGGGGGGGGGGGGGGGGAGTGGGAGCTAATGTAAATAGGCAGTAGCTAATGTTAAAAGGTATTTTTTTAAATTTCATACATTAATTTCTTAATATAACATTACATATTCTACACTCAGATAGAGACACAAGATAAAGAACCCACATTTTTCCATTTAGCATAGTAACTTAATAATAAATTACCTTCTTCCTGAAAGCAAGCTTAAACAATTTTTTTTTGCAACCAATGGCTACTGGTAGCTGGTAACACTTATCCTGGTTACTCAACAGGGCCCAGGTACATAAAACTTATGCCACACTTAAGTAGGCTTGCATAGCAATGCAAAGGGAAGGGGTGAGAGCCAAAACAAAATCCATGCAGCACAGGTTATTTTTTCTGACTACCTCTCACCATCCCTTAAGCTAATTGAAGTGTGGCTTTAGTTTTATACACCTGGACTCAGGCTCCCAGCTTCACAGACACAAAAGTAAAACCTTTAAGCCAGCACGACTTTCACACTTGGAACTACTGGACGAAAGAATTCCATACTGGTCACATGCCCCTGACCTGGATTTAGTTGAAATGACAATTTAAGAATGTCACTGGTTTTCATTATAATCTATTTTCACAGAACACATAGTAGTTTGTATTAATGAACATAAAGGAGATGAATATCAGAAAAATGTAAAACTGACCACATCATATTTTTGACCAAAGCTATGTCAATACCATTTGATCTGTTACAGTAGGGCTTCTAGTAATACAAAAATAATATTAAAAACTCATTGTACTATAATTTAGTTGAAAAAAAGTTCTATTCAGTCAAATTCAAAGTCGTTGCAGCCATCCTTGATCAATGGATACTGCAAATTAACAAGAGCTGAGCACAGTTGGCATAGCTTGTCAGCATGGCACCTCAAAAATGCTGGGATGAAGCCAAGGATGCGAAAACTCTTAAGTCTTGCATTTGCATGCTCTACATGGATGCGACATCGAGCTATTGATTTTGTCGCCCTTGCCTCACTCTCTGTAAACTTTCCATTGTTGAGAAATGGTGGTATGTTCACTGAAACACCTCTTGGAACTACATCGCTGATGAGAAAACCTTTGTCTGCCAGAACAAGATCACCAGCACTCAAATGTTTACAAAACCCAGACTCTTTAACCATGACCTTGTCACTGACTGAGCCAGGAAAAAGATCACTAACATAGGTTATAACTCCATTTGGGGCAACCCCTATAATGACTTTGAAAGAGTTCATTCCCCTGTAGCTGGAATATGTAGCATTCTGCTGGGACATGAGCTTAGGTGCAGCAATTTCAATGTCTGTACAATCAATCACAATGCGGCAACTGCTGTACTCAGTGAAAGAAGATGGCAAACACATCTTGTTCTTTTCTCTAGATGGCACAGTTGTCATGATGTCTTTGAACAGGAGAGAATGCAGAACATGGACAAAAGTTAGTACTATGTTAGCAACAGTTGCAACACTGCATGAAAACAACTGGGCTAAATGTAGATTGGTATAATTTTGTTTCAGTTTCATCAGAGTGATAAATATCTGGTCCTCAAGTGTGATCGCCTCAACCTTCCATCCAGCATAATAGTTTATTTCACCCTTGAATCTTGAAACATATCCCACAACAATATCAAAAACATCCTTAGTGGGTAGACCTGTCTCCATCCGTATCACCTCAGGGCTCAAGCTCTTAGCAGAGTAGTGTGCACTATAGTAACTTGACACTTCCTTGTGTTTAGCAAGTTCTGTTGAAGTCATATCAAGCTCTATTGACAGCAGAGCTTCTTTGGAACTTGTCTTTTCCTCTTGTGAGCATTCAGTGGAACATGGTTCAGAGTTCTCTTTAATCTCTTCAAGCACAGATGCTACAGTTGGTAATTTCGTGGGCTCGGCAGACACTTTCCGTTTTTTCTTGGGGGTAGGTGTACTGGGAGGTGTTGGTCCTGTACCTGGCAGCAAGTCCAAACTATCAAACAGCTTGTGCATGTTTCTGTCACTGATGGTTGGCATATTTTCTTTTCGCCCATCTTTAAAGTGACAACTGCAAAGTCGCGAATGTTTGCTGGGCTTTCTATCTCCTCTCCTATAACAGAAACAGACAGAAGCAGTTACTATACTTGCGCTTAAAAAACCCAAAGTTTAGTTGGTCACATGCTTAACCTTGAAGTCTAAGACGTGAATGCGAAGCGAGTATTTCTCTGAGCTTGTTACTTAAGACTAGTTAGTGTAAAAGCTTTGATACTCACAACTATCATATAGTTTTTTAGTAACTAAATAATCTTAGATCAAGACTGAAGACAAGGAAAGGCAAAGCCGCGAGAAAAGAAATAAGACAAGAAAGAGAAACAGCTAATCGTGAATCAGTTTGAGATAAAAAAAAAAAAAACAGCTATTTCTAATCGATGGTACAGCATCGAAATATATATTTTTCGAAAAATACTCACCTTACAAATGATATCCACTTATCATAGAGTGTTTTATGTTTTTTCTGGTCTGGAAACGAAAAGAATCGGCAGCAGTGGCTTTCAGATGTGTGATTGCAATCTGGATGAAAACACTGGCCCATCGCAAACTTCGTCTCCGTGGCGTTTTGACTCGAATTATTGCTCACCAGGTGCTTTTGTCCGCTTATTATACTCTTCAATAGTAAGGCCAAAGGTTATCTTGATTCTCTTTATCTTATTTCTATTATTGGAGGATAAAATGCGCTATTATAGCTCTTGAAGTGTTCGAGGTCAACGACAATGTGTCACGCTAGGGACGCCATATTGGTTTGTTTAGACCACAGAATTCCGGTGCTATGGAAACGTGACGTAAGCACTTTAGGACTCTATAGGAGCTTTCGCGCGCGCGCGCGCGCGAAAGCTCCTGGGTTTTATCTTGGTTTGAGACCCCCAGCAGAGTTTCAAGAAAAAAAGTGGCGGCCGTTACCGCATAGCGCGTTCGAAGTTTAGATCAGAGAGCCTTTACGCTTTTGGAAGGCGAACATGGATGTATCTACCGAAATTTTTTTAGAAGACGTTGTTTTCGTGCAGATGTGAGGTCTACAGCTGAGGTGAGTGGTATTTTTGTGTTTCATTCGGCAAATTAGCTCTAATTTGCCGGAACTTCCATAATGCTCTGAGGCGTAAATCCAAATAACGAGCGTTTTATTCAAGGAAAGCGCATTTTTTCGTTTACTAAATTATAGATTACAAATGTTTTGGTATGTTTCGGAAATTTTCCATTCTCGTCAGTGTAGGATGAGGTGGAAATTAATAAACCGCGGAGTGAAAACTTACCCGTAGCGTAAATTTTGTTGTTTACCAAATTTAAATGCCTCGGCTCAATCTCGAGCTAGAAATTTAACGGTGATTTATAGTACAACACTTTTGTGGGTAAATGTATTTATATGAGCTTCAACAAAGAGAGTTCATTACTCAATCTACAAGGTATGAAAATGAGAGAGAGCAAAAAGCTAAGTGTCAACAGTTGTGTTCTTATACATGTGTAGCGAAATTTAAAGTATACATATCTATGTTTTAGATTGAATCGATCCCAAGAGAGGTGACAAACTAAATTGGGATGTCGTCTTTAACCTTAGTTAACAATGACTGATTTGCCAGCCTGTGACGAATAACACAGACATTCTCAATCCAACATGAACATGGCAAATAGGAATCTGACCATTACCTTTTCTTAACTATGATTTTTACTTAAATTCTTATACAACTTCCACATTCATCAGGGTATGTTGTCCAACTTGTGAAATTGAAGCCATCTAAGTTATGGTAGAATTTTAAGCCAAGTAATGTAAACTGTTGCCTGAGACTTCTTTTCTAATTTCATGTTCACAGTGTATTTTTTTTTAAATCCATAGCGACAAGATAGCTCAACAGCACAGCTATTCTGAGGTCAAACATAATCTTTGACTCGCTTATGATGAAGGTGAGCAATTAGTAAATAAGTGTTAATTACCAGTAACAAATTTGCTCTCAATCTGAAGCTTTTGGTGGTAAAAATGATGGACAACAATCACTTTCAAGTGACTTATTACCTTTTTTAAATGACCTGACTAAATCATTTAAGGGAATAAAATTAGGTAAGAATGCTTGATCAAAATACTTTACAAATGTACTGTAATCATCTTCCAGGATTGTAGCAATTTCAGAGCAACTTTTTTCTTGTGAAGAGTACTTGTTACCTCATCTGATAACTCATAGTCATTAGCATTGGGAAGCCAGTTATTCTGCATTAAGAAGGTTGCATCCCATAATTTTGTATCAGACTGTAGTTGCCTAGTGGCCTTCAGGACAAGAACTTGTATTTTTGCCAGGTGGTTTTCATACCTGTTGGCACAATATCTGGGTTTGGGTTTGCGGTTTAGGTTGTTGTGTAATTTTTCAGGCTGTATGACTTCAGGTGTTCTGCTTTCGGGCATTTTTTACCCTCCTTTTTGCTTCATCAATGGTTTCAAAACATTCTACCATTCTTTGCCTTTTCCTGGTTGCAAAATATGTTCATTGAGCCAGGTGAAGGTTGACATAATTTTTTTTTTTTCAGGAATTTTCTATACTTTTTTTTTTTAATTTTCTCTCTTCTTTACGGATTTTTTTTTTGCCTCAACAGGTGAAACTTTGTTTGTCAACCCAGCCTCGGAAACCATGGACATGACTTCTGTAAAGGACTTTACCAGTTGCTCCTTACATTCAGAGTCGAATTCCTTATATATCACTGACCCTACGTTTTTCACTTCTTTTGGTGTTGCTTTGAAGATTTTTTTTCCTGAAAGCTCTTTGGCTTGACTTTTTACTTCTGTGAATGCCTCCCTTCTGCTTGCCACACAACCTGTGCTTTTTTTGAAGAGGCTACTCTCTGCTGGTGTTGTTAAGAGACAGCATTTGCATTCTATTTGGTGCAGAGATTTTTTACCCTGGGCAGTTTTCTGCCAGCTTTCTATAGAATATGCATTTAGATACTGTTGCTTTTTTTCTGGTGGTGACCACTGTGAAATTTGGTTATCAATGGCCTTATATTTCTTGAGAAAAAGACCTATTGATGTAACTATACTTTTTTGTAATTGTGCTTTATTTTTCTACCTGTAAGTATTTAGTGACCTTCAAAAGATTTATGGAAAGAAACACTTACTTTTGCTCACATGTAAATGGGGAAATTCTTTGAAATTTTCCATTTAGAGCTGATATCTCTCTTCAAATTGCTGGCTTTTATACGCCTTTTCTGATTCATTGTCCTTTGTTGAAAAATTTTTCTGGGCAAGGGACTTAGTATTCCTTAAATAAACATGAGCGAATCAATCCCTAGTCAATCTCCATGTCAATTTACATTTTGTTTCTATTTCATTTTTCACTCAATATTTTTTTTGCCTTCTTTTTTATTTTGTACGTCATGAAATTGGACAGATTCCTCCAACTGAGCTGGCAGGAAATTAGTGCAAAGTGCACATGCAAATTATCTCTCCATCAAGATGGGGTGGGAGGGGAGCATTTGAAGTTTGAATAACCTTGTTTTTCACCCTTTTCTTGCTGCCAGGCCAGTTGAAATCCCTGTTCATTTCTTACCAACAGATTTTCATAAGACCTAAGAGCAGGATTTTAATTTTTAAACACATGGAGCACTAATATTAGCAGTTATTTCTCCCTTCCACCTCCCACCTCCTGCGGCTCAATTTTGGTCCATGTTGTGGGTTGATTTTGCTGTCATGTGAAGAGAAGAATTAAAGCTGTTGTATATATGACTTCATGGGAAACAACAACCCATGCAGTGAGTCCCACAGTACATCTCTTAATTTATTTTAGCATCTTTTATTTTCTTTCGGTCACGGACGTGGAAATTGCGAAAAAAGCAACAAACAAGTTGAAGTAATATTATTGAAGCATTTCAGTATCTTACAATTACAGGAGATGAAAACATACAATACTAGAGCAGTAAAAAATAATTCGTTCGTTTTTTGGCTTGCTAAGCCAGCAGTTTTACTTTCCCATCAGATATTTGTCCGGTGATCGACCTGACAACTATAACCACCATACTTGATTTGTGCTTTCTTGGTCAGCGGTATAATGTGGTAGTCAAGTCATGTTCATGTATTATGTTCGAAAAGAGACAAAATGGCTACTTCTTTCGTAGTTTAAAAAGGGGTAGTCAGAATGCTATCGCCGGTGCCGAATTTTTCATTTCAAGCAGTTATTTTTAGCGAAATGGAAGAAGGTGTTGATAAACTTTATCTTCTCGTTTGGAATGAAGTTCCAAATAGAGCTGATAACAATCTAAAGACCATTAAGTTGAGAAAAGTTCCTTCTCAACTCCTAAAAATCTCTAATCTCTTTTTTAAGGAACGAAGGAAATTCATTCCAAACGTAGATGGCTAGCATTTTTTATTGAGTATTTTTCTCATTCATTGATCAGTAACGAGTGTGTGTAAATCTTACCAATTCCGATAAAAACCGATTGAGTAGCGTTTTGATCACGTGACCCGACAAGTGACCGTCGTTGTCGGCATTGTTGCCATAAGGTAAAAGTTCGTATGGATATCTATCGTCCCTGAAAGTTTCAGCGAAATCGGCTGGATATTTATGGAGATATGGCTGTTTATTTTATTAAGGCAATTTAATCTCCTGACCCAGGCCTTAAACTACTTTAAATCACGTCTCCAACTGGCTTCACCCTCCAGGCTATATATCGATTGTTCTATTGACAGCTATTAAATGAATTCACTTCATTTGTTATGATGTTTGGTCCATCAACATTTCAGAGAAAAAATTACGCTTAAATGTGCTTTGAACCGTTAATCTATATTATTTTTTAAACTTCATTCGCTTGACATAGATGTGAAATTCGAGGCTGATGGCGACAAAAATTGTGAACATCATTGAATTTTCTAAAATCTCGTCAAATTGATATATAAGGTACTTCACTGTCGGTAGCAACAGATTATTTCCCTGTATACAAGAGTGCTATGCGCGACACAAAGAAGATGCAACAAAAACCAAGGAAAAGAATGACTAAGACCCATGGAAATATTTTCAATCTTGTCTAATACATTTGGCGCAGCGTTTTGAGCTAAAAAGAGAAAAGAAATTAAAAACCCAGACTGGAGACGGGATTTGTCAACTATACCGTCCCTTTGAAATCATGATGGGGACTAGAAACCATTCGTTGAATGAGAGCGCATGACTGGGTCATTCTCTCAACGGAAGGTAAAAATTGAGCCTCTATCAAAGTTGACGTAAAGATGGAAAGGGGGAAGGTGCTGAAAATCTCGGAAACTTCATCAAATCTTCACAGTTTCAGTTAGTATACGTAGATTCAGAAGACAGCTGATTAAATGAATAGAGGAATTTATGTGATCATATTTTTATTTTAGTCATTTTGCATCGGGTGGTTGGTTCTTGATAATGATAGCTTCCTGTTGATTGAAGTGCATCATCGTGTTAAAAGAAAGAAGAAATTCTTCAGTTGGTACATCCCGTCTAATTGGTGTCTCCCTTCTTAGGAATCCCCCCTCCCCCCCTCGCTAGAGGGTCTCATGATAAAAAAAAAAAACATAAAAATGCTGCCCATTAAAACCTAAACTAAAAATGAGTGACCCGTGTCATGTTCATTGGGGGAACAACAGTAAATATAACAAGAACTGAAACCCTTTAAAAACTTCACACTGTACACCTGTTTTAAAATATTGTAAACGCAGTACTTACGGCGGCAAAAATTTGTGAACGGAACTTGAAGCATTAGCCTGCTTCATACGTCCAATCAGTAAAAGGCAGGCTTCGTTTTACTTATAAGGTTTATTGTGTTTACCTCCATCGAAGCAGTTAGGTCGTCCGCAGTTTTTGCAAAAATCACCTATTTCTTAAACTTTAGACGCTCTGTAATGTTGGGAAAATAATGGCGCAGCTCATCCGCCTGTTGAGTAATATCAAAAAGATCTTGTCCGTCGATATTGTCGTTTTCTTGAAGGTAACAAAAGAAGCCAAACAATTGAATAGGTTTACCTTCCACGTGAGGTTGTGCCGAGAAATCAGACCGTTTGCTGAGCTTACCTATCCTATCGTAAGTCTCGAGAGAAAATCCATGGCTCCGAAGCCAAGGCACAACCTCCTCTGCGGTGAAGTCACGAGTGAAATCTATCTTGAAGTTTCGTCGCAGAACTCTTTTGGAAAGATGCGCGGGCAATAGAGGACGAATTTTGGAGGGAAATCTTTTTTTAGATATAGCTCTTTGGCATACAAAGCTTTGCTTTCATGTCCAAATTGAGCACTCTATCTAGGATGAGTCATTGCCGTTGCAATTGCGCATGCTCGCTGGTTTACTCTAGTTTGAGCACTCTGGCATGGCTTAGACGATACCACAAAGGTTGGGTCGTTTGGGGTGACCGTCTCGGTTCTCCCCCATCCTAGCATTAGCACTGCACTGATGATGGGACCCGTTACCCAACAGCAGTCCTTGCACACCCCGACTGTTCAGGTGCCCCGTTAGGCGGGGAGCGCTTCCGGGGGGCCAGGTTCGATTCCTGGGCGATTTTGGCGTACTGGTGTACCCTCCTTCAGGCGTTACTCGGCGGAACCATTGCACTCCGGTTCCGTTAAGTATATATGTCGTCCGGCCGTTGCAGCACTGACCATTGCACTATAGGGTCCGTGGCCGGGGGCGCCTGAAAAACAAAAAAAAAACTGCACTGATGAGGCCCAGAAGGCCGAAACAGTACTGTCTGCAGTTAGATATAGCTCTTTGGCATACAAAGCTTTGCTTTCATGTCCAAATTGAGCACTCTATCTAGGATGAGTCATTGCCGTTGCAATTGCGCATGCTCGCTGGTTTACTCTAGTTTGAGCACTCTGGCATGGCTTAGACGATACCACAAAGGTTGGGTCGTTTGGGGTGACCGTCTCGGTTCTCCCCCATCCTAGCATTAGCACTGCACTGATGAGGCCCAGAAGGCCGAAACAGTACTGTCTGCAGTTAGTTATATATATATATATAACTAACTGCAGACAGTACTGTTTCGGCCTTCTGGGCCTCATCAGTGCAGTGCTAATGCTAGGATGGAGGAGAACCAATATGGTCACCCCAAACGATCCAACCTTTGTGGTATCGTCTAAGCCATGCCAGAGTGCTCAAACTAGAGTACACTAGCGAGCATGCGCAATTGCAGAGCAATGACTCATCCTAGTTAGAGTGCTCAATTTGGACATGAAAGCAAAGCTTTGTATGCCAAAGAGCTATATCTAACTGCAGACAGTACTGTTTCGGCCTTCTGGGCCTCATCAGTGCAGTGCTAATGCTAGGATGGAGGAGAACCAATATGGTCACCCCAAACGATCCAACCTTTGTGGTATCGTCTAAGCCATGCCAGAGTGCTCAAACTTGGGTATATATATATATACCCAAAATTGTATATATATATTGTATATATATTGTATATATATACCCAAATTGTAATCATTAACGAGAGGTTTACGTTTCATATTGTCTAAGCCCAATGAAAACTCACCCACGTTATTAATGAGTTACTGCGTTAATGAGGGGGCAAATTTTTCCGAACAGCCCCCTCCTAAAATCTAAATTAAATAACGTTACACGGATTTGACAGTAAACCCAAGACAGCTCGAACGCACTACCTATCATCTGAGATTACTACCAGTAATAGAATGTATTGGCCTCTCATGGGGCCAAATCTGCCTCACTTTATTTGGACCTTAGAGGGGCCGAATTGAGAGGAAGGGCCAAAAGGGTCATTAGTGAGGCCATTTCAGAAATAAGAGGGGCAGAATCGGCACCATCTCGAACTGATTTGGCTCTTTTTATCCAAAACGGCCCAACATGGGTCAAATTGGCCCTCAAAAAATTGGGGCCGATTTGGCTTTTGGCGTCGACTCGGCTCTTTCCATTTTACAGTGCCGTTTACGTCAATTGACAGAGATTTTACGATACCCATTTGCGTCAATTTACAGAGATTTTACGGTAGCCGTTTGCGTCAATTGACAGAGATTTTACGATACCCATTTGCGTCAATTTACAGAGATTTTACGGTAGCCGTTTGCGTCAATTTACAGAGATTTTACGATACCCGTTTGCGTCAATTTACAGAGATTTTACTCTACCCCATTTGCGTCAATTTACAGAGATTGCGTCAATTTACGGTACTCGTTTGCGTCAATTTACAGAGATTTTACGATACCCGTTTGCGTCAATTTACAGAGATTTTAAGGTACTCCGTTTGCGTCAATGTGCAGAGTTTATTATGCTCAGTTTGTGTTCATTTACAGCAGCGTAATTCACAGACATCTTATGTCGGACGTCTAATTTCGGTAAAATCTTTGTAAATAGTAGATTGACAAACATTTTTGGTACATTTTATAAAGTCTGTAAATTGCAAGTATTTCTTCTCATCACTACACTTATAATTTGTTTACATTTTACAAACTTTTTATAAAGACCTAAAACCGGAAACTCCTTAAAAACTCTATAAGATGTCTGTAAAATAAATTTAAAGAGATTTTGTTTTAAACAAGTAAAATTATCAAGTCTGTAAATTATTGATCTATAGACATTTCATGAATTCTGTAAATGGTCCAACTGAATTTTCCAGTGTTTAGACGCTTTTAATTTTGATTCAGGAATGATCACAAATTAATCGTAAGACTACTAAAAGAAAAGCTCTAAAATTCTCCTGATATTGTTGAAAAAGAAACCTGGTAGTACAAAAGCTGTTTAGCTTATGAAAGATTTCTAGTTCACTACAGACTATGGGCGGCCGTCACCACCAAAAATACAAGGATGTCAAATAGATCAGTAAATACAAAGATGGTTTAAGGATCAGCTGCAGGATAGCATAGCTAAAAAAAAAACCTTTAACTGTTTCCGGTCCAGGCTTATAATCTACGTTTAATGGAGAAAATAAAAATAGAATTTCCTTTTACTATCACTGCACCCAGGAAAAAAATATATACAAAAAAGTAATATAATGTACACCTCTTTAAAAATAATAAATGTAAGCAGTCTTACCTTAATACTCTAATCGTACGGAAAACCAATTAAAGCCTACCGATATCACTTTCTTTGAAAAATGTCTAAACAAATCAAGGCTATCAGCTGGCATTCGACATTTCTCGCACGTCGTAACATTACTTAACACTTCAAACATTCAGGTACACCAATGCGTGCAAACTGTGGGAAACCGGGAGGCCGGCAAACCTTGGTAGAATCAAGTCTTGTTGCCAATTTAATTAAAACAAATAAAAGCAATATCGACTGCAGAAAAAAGGCTCTGCTTTACGGCAAGGCGAAGTGAAGGCTCTTCAACACAGCGACTACAATATGTGATCGATGGTTTCGCGCCATTCTTCACACTCAATGACGTCATGCCCCCCAGCAGATCACTGTTCCATTTGCGGTTTGTATTTTTGGTGGTTTTGGTGGTAATGTGGTAATGTACAGGCGGTCGTCACCACCAAAAATACAAGGATGTCAAATAAATCAGTAGATACAAAGATGGTTTAAGGATCAGCTGCAGGATAGCATAGCTAATAAAAGAATGGCATGGCCAAATTATAGACATGCAGTCTAGGTTTCCTTCATGAAACAGAACAGCCTAAACATAAATAGTTTAGTCAAATGATAAACGGTCTAGTTGCCCCATGTCGAGTTGGAACATGAAATTGTGAAATGGACCAGCTAAATTGCGAATATATCTAGCGCTCATTTGCAATACAGTACACAAACAGTGTAGCGTTGCTTCAAATGACTCAGGGTAATACGGAGTAGCACAGCGTTCGCACAAACGGTGTAGCTTTGGGTGAAATGGCTCAGCATAATGTCGAATGGTACAGCGTACATACAAACAATGTAGCTTTGCGTGAAAAGGCTCAGCGTAATGTGGAATGGTAAAGTGTACACACAATTGGTGTAGCGTTGTGCGAAATGGCTCAGCGTAATGTCAAATGGTACGGCGTAATGTCAAATGGTACAGCGTACATACAAACGGCGTATCGTTGCGTGAAATAGCTCAGCGTTATGTCAAATGATACAGCGTACAGACAAATGGTTTAGCGTTGCGTGAAATAGCTCAGCCTTCACGTCACGCCACAAGCAAGCTTGACGATTTGCCACAACATCGAAATATTTCATGTAATTTTGAGCAATTTAATGTTCAGCGGGAGCGTCTGATGTTCTGCAAAGCTATTCGACGTAACGCTACACCATTCGTGTGTACGCTGTACCATGCGACATCACGCTGAGCCATTTCACGCAACGCTACACTGTTTGTATGTACGCTGTACCATTCTACATTACGCTATCTCGCCGAAACCACCAAAAATACAAACCGCAAATGGAAGAGCGATCTGCTAGGGGGGGCATGATGTCATCGAGTATGAAGAATGGCGCGAAACCATCGATGACATAGTGTAGTCGCTGTGTTGAACAGCTTCTACTTCGCCTTGCCGTAAAGTAGAGCCAATTCGGTAAGTTTCTCCTCTTTTTCCCCCAACCGATATTGCTTTTATTCGTTTTCCTTCATGAAAGCTTTCAATGCGAAATGGGGTTGACAGGCCTACAAGACTCCCCAGCGCATGTTAAGACGAACCAACGAATCTTGCCTTTGTTACACAATACCAACCATTAGTGCTAAACCTAAAGCAAATCTTCATGAAAAACTGGCATTTAATAGAAACACAACCACAACTGAGCGAACTTTACATTGAAAATCCGCCGCTTGTATCTTACAAAAGAGGGCGGTCGCTCAAAGACATACTCGTGAGGGCCAAACTTAGTATGTACACTGAAATGTCTCAGTTTGTTTAAAATGAGTACGCACATCAAAGATTGCGTCCTTTTCGAATCGTTCGCCTTTGAAGATGTAGGTGTCCAGGAATGTTGTTTCCTTATCGGAAATTTCAGCCGTAAATTTTATTGTTGGATGATGATTGTTTGCTTTTTCAATGAAACGTTCTATTGTTGCTTTGTTTGTACTCCATAACGAGATGTCGTGTATGCAACCTTTCCAAACAAGCAGTTTGAAAAGGCTTTTGTCAAGGATTTCTTTCTCTACCTTGTTCATGAAAATATTAGAAAAGGCGACTACCATTTTCGTGCCCATGACCGTAGCATATGTTTGAAGGTAGTGTTTTCCATTAAAATGGAAAGAATTTTCTTGGAGAATTAGCCTAAGCGCTTGTTTTAGTGGTTGTGTAGGGATAGGAGTTCCGTTTCTGTAGAATATTTCGTATGCTTTACATCCAGTGCCTATCACGAAGCGCGCGCCAGTGACATCAATGGAAAGTTAATATTCTCGTTGTTTTTGCTATTTTTCAAATCAAAGCTACTGAAACATAAAAAACAAGGGCCTAAATTTGCTGTACAACAGTCACCCGCCACGCCCCGCCCGACGAGCTTTATACGACTTTGAATTTCTTGACCCCTACCGATTTTGCGCTATTGAATAGCGCAAAGTCAGGAGGGGGTCTACTTTTTCTTCACGTAGCATCTCTACGGGGCAAAATTTAATGAAGGATTTTCACAAGAAAGGTGTTGAGAAGTGAGGTTCGGCACATGGCTATCTATCAACAGATTTAATTTGACACGTCAGTCTAGACAACATTACGAGGTAAGTATCGAGTGCGCTCTGCGCATCACAATATGTAGAAAATGCATCTTCTCAACGTAAACAAAAATTATGAAACTGACGCCCGTATCGAAGTGTGCGTCGTTTCCTTAATGTTGAGCCAAGCAGGAGCACTTGGAGTAAAGAAATCTTTGAGAAAAAGTAAGAATTATAAGTACGAACCTATGAGAGAATTATTAGCTAGTACGAACATAGGAGTTCTCAAAGCCATTAATCAATCGAGCGATGCCGATATAGCGCGCGATCGTTGCTGTTCTTATCAGAGTAGGAAAACAGTAACTCTGACACTTAGCAGAGCGTTTTATTTCGTTGTTCCTGCTTCTACATTCAACAGTTACCTATAGCCAGCTGAAAGATGCTACAAATTAACATGCGAGAGGGTCAACGTGGCGAAAAAAAAGTTAATTTGAGATTTTTTCACCCAGTAAAAAGGTTCAGCTATTCCTAAACTGGAAAAAAAATTTTTTGTTTTAAACTGGCCTCTTGGCTGGATTGAGGTGCACTGCATTCTGAAGTATTAAGGATAAGGCTTCCATCTCTTATTTTTGTAAATATTATTCGCCATAACTCCCAGACTAAAAATGTCACCAGCGACACTTAGTCCATGTTGTCCCCCTCTCAACGAGTTCTCCTTCATCGACGTGCTTCTGCATCTGTATTTATTCGCCTGCTGCGATCTGCGATCCTAGCTTATCTCTTCTCTTTCTATCTTTTCGTCTTTGCTTTTGTTTCTTTATTCGCTCTTTGTGAATTAGCCTCTCCTGCTCGTCGCTTTGGTCTTCTTAAAAAAATCGACAACGCACAAATAACTGGAAGTAGGACGCAACGCAAAGTCGCTAAACACTCGAAAACTGACTCCTCTTTATTCAGGTATTTCATTAAGTCAACTTAACTGGAGAAAAATGCTGCTTTTGTGCTCTTTTTAAAGAGCACGTTATAACCTGAGAGATCGCTAAACTGCTGTGGAAACTTGACTGCGCAAGAGAATCACTAATTAGATCTGGGAAGTGACCTGGAAATAATGGTAAACCTCATTACCTACCGCCGGCTTGAATACACATATCCCTTGATGTAGCTTTCATAGAATGAATCTCCGGTTTGAAACACACGCGTGTGAAACTCATGCCGAAATAGTTGGATCTTCCGCTTCAAGTACGCGAATGGCTGGTCGCAAAAACGGTGCTCAATAACTATGGCAGAAATCTACGTTGCAAATTGCCAATTATGCGCGAAACACATGACAACAAGAAGGGCGTTCGAAAAAAGCATTACAACCAAAAGCATCCTTGTTGTGATACTCCACAGAGTATCGTCTTTCTAACTTGGGAAGGAGTGAGACTAAAAACGGCTGCGAAGGAGACTAGTAAAGAAGCCGCAACTTTTAACTGGAATGGGCATACTTGAAGCGGCTGGCAGAATTCATGGAGCGTTTAAACTCTTCACGTAACCCTAGAGTTCCTCGGTAAGTACTAAAAAAAAAAAAAAAACAAACTTGGATCAAACACTTCAGACTATTCGTAATCGTACAAATTATCTTTCTCCAAAGGGTTTTTTTTTTCTGCCCAGTTCCACGTATTATACGAGCTTAATTATTTCGTTGGGTCTTTGATCAATATTACTTCAGACAGCCGCTTTTTGTCAGCGTAGCAAAGCAAGCAATGTTACAAGTTCGAAGGCTTCGCTCGGACATAGCGCATCAGCGTCTGGAAAGTCATGTGTCCCCTTAGTGGTTTTTTAACACAGTTTCAAGGCCGGGCTGTATCGACAACGGCTCATATGCTCGCGCCAAGTATTGAAAATTACAACAAAAAATGGCCAGTTGTCTTGATCCTCTATTCCGCATATTTTTTCAAACTATAAGTGAACTAGAACCACGAAACCAGTTATTTGCAATGGTTATAAGAGTAAGACTTGTGGCCCTCACAACGAACAACAGCAGTGTATGTTTTGACACCGAAAGAAGATCAAATAGCGTAATTCAAATGGCGACTGAGGTTATATACGCCCAGGAATTACAAGTCAGGGTTACAAGTCGTCCTGAGGCCATCTTGAAGCACTTGACTGAGACGAGCGTTAACAAATGGTAAACACCACAGCGTACACTGTTGAGTTATGGATGCACTTGGGAGGTTACTAAGCACTGAAGAAGAGTCGCTCTCGGCTATCGCCTCGCGCGACTCTTACGCTTCTTTCGTGTACGCTGTGGTATTTACCATTCGTTTTATAACATAACATTGATACATTGTAGCTAAAGAGTTCCCTTTTATTTAACAAATCTTACGTGACCAGAAAAAACAAGCGCACGCGGAAAAATAGTCTTTGTATTTGCTCTCGTCAGCAGCGTACACCTATGGGAAAATGGGGACGCTAAATTGACCAATCAGAGCGCGCACTTTACTTTGGTTATGTTATAATTACTTTTAGTGTTTCTTAAAAATATTTTAATCATAATATCATGAAATTTTATTTATTTTGTACGGCTCTGTGGACTTGACTAAGCACTTTAAAATTCTGTCGCAGCAAAATGATGCCAATTCCCCTTTACAAATGTAAGACTTGACTTTTTTTAGTCATTTACCCAGCAAAGTAGGAAGTGCTACACTCAGTGGAGCTAAAGAGTGCGAACTTCTGAAGCCACCCATATGGAAGGGCAAAACTCTTCGTATGTCCTCTAAAACTTACAACCTTGGTGACGTGGAGCGAGCTCTGTCTGAGCAAGTTAAGGTAAAGTTGTGCTTGACAAAATCCCTCATTGGCTCCACAGAAATAACAAACAGTGTTGTTAATCTGTCGGGGCGTGCTGCGCTAGAAGCTGCAAAGAAAATGCAAAATTCCAAGAGAGCCTCTCTGCAGTCACAACTAGTCATAGATGTTGAAGAAGAAAGAACTACTGGATAATGTGAATTCATATGGTATCCAATTTTTGAGAATTCGACAAATAGAATTGTGAGTTGGATAATAATGCTGGTTAAAACGATAATAAGCTTTTTATTTCTCTTTTAGTTATGGGTCTTTTTAACATGCATAAAATATTTGTCACCATTTTAATTATGAAATGAAAAGTGGTTTGCTGGTCTGCATCAGATCACAAGAAAAATTTTTTAAGATTGTAAAGTACTTTTTCAGCTAAGAATGTAAAATCAAATAAATTATACAAATGTCTGGTGAAAAATGGTTGCTCTTTACTGAAGTGAGTAGCAGCTCAATCCTTGGTTCTGTGGGTGGTTTGATGCCCTGTGGTGAAATGCATGGCTACTCGTTAACGTATTACAGCCAAACATCAGCATGCATATTCTCCATACTGGTTTCTATACATTTCCTATGGTCCTGATGAAGGGAATTTGTTTAACAATAAATAGCTTCTTGAAGTAACAATTATTTCCTAAATTCTTATGACCAAAATTTTCGATTCAGCTGTGATATTCTAAGGAGAAAACTGGCAATCATCACTCTTTTGGGTAGAAGATTTAGTCAAAGTACTTTCCTAGAAATAAATGCAATTAGTGGTGCAGTTGATACGGACCGATACTCATGGTCTTAAAATAAGTGAGGAGAATTTGCTACCTTTCTATAATCAAAAAATGGATAGATATTCTAGTCTTCTCAGATAAGGACGAATAAACCGTAGGCCCTGTCTCCTGCAGGGTTAGGGGTTGGAGACGTTAATTTCCCACGCACTAGATTATTGATTGGTGGATGTCCTCCCCTGGGGTGGGATGGGTGGGAATTGGCCCTGAAAAGTTCCTATGGGGAGTGGTCAAGTAACATATGTATGTAACATATGTATGTATGTATGTATGTATGTATGTATGTATGTACACAGCCTGCAACTTCTGTGAGGTGGGCTAGAGCAAGACTGAAAATTGAAGCTCTTTGGTTAATTGTCTACCCTTGAAACTGTAACATCAGTATATACATTCTCTGCAGGGGCATAGCCAGGATTTTTCAAAGGGGGGGGGTCACAGAGGCTACTCACCAGATTGTCATGTCGACCTCCACGCAGTGCAAGTTTTACTTAATGTTACAGTTTTGGAATGAGCAGTGAGAGTAAAGTGGGCAGGCCAAGATATTGTCATGGCGTTTTCACCACCTGAATATTGTAGGTTGTTTGCTCAAAAGAAGGCTGACCAAGGGGGGGTCATGGGCACCCCAGGACCCCCCTGGCTACGTCCTTGCTCTGTACTGTTTTCTATACATTTCCTAAGGTGCTGATGAGAAAAATTTGTTCAACAATCAAGAGCTTCTTTAGTTGGTGATCATTTCCTTTATTCTCCTGACCTTAATGTGTGATTCAGGGGTGATATTGTAAGGAGAAATTAGATGCCATCACTCTCAGTGATAAAAGGGTTTATCGATCATACATAGTGATTTGGTATTGCTGCATTTTACTTGGTGCACTTTGAGTTCAGTGCACCCAACTGATTTTTAGGGGTGGTTAGTAATGTAAATGGACACATTGTTATCCAATTCTTGACACCACCACCTGATAATAAAAACAAATAAATAATGTATTTACTGTCAATAATGTAGGAAGTGGTTGCCTGATCTTCTGAGCTGGTGGCTCATGTTAAAAACACTCTCCTCCAGATTGAATTGGAATTTTGAATTGAATTTAATTGAATTGAATTGGTTTTTGTGGAGAGAGGAAAACCGGAGACCCAAGGACCCAGAGAAAAACCCTCAAAACAAGGACAAGATAGTTGCTCAAACCAGCGGCCTTCAGCGCGTCTTTTGCCTTTTTACAGAAAGGGCAGTAGGTCTTGGAGTACATTACGACCTTGTTGTCCCTCACTTGTGCCTTAATGAACTCTAATTTCCCCGACATAATGTACTATTCTTCGCCAATCCTTCTTCACAACTGTATTACTCTTCACGACTGTATTACTCTCCACGACTGCGACTCAACTTTTAATGAAGATATTCGAGAGCCCGCACTACCTATTTATAGCTGACAACAAATTTAGAAATAGATGACTCATGTTTGCTTGTCATTTGTGATTATTCAGACAAGTCACGCAATCTTTAAGCGTTTGGAGTTTTGAGTGGGTTTTCATCTCTAAAAACCGCGGACGTCATGGTTAGAAGGGAAAATGTTTATCCAGTGAATACGCCTGGCCATTGGGTAATTGGTCAACTAAAAATATGTTCTTTGAGAAAAATGGCAGGAAAAAGTCGAGAAAAATATCTTAGTTACAATCGGTTAGAGGCATTAAGTTTTGAAAATAAAGATCTTCAGATACGATGTACACCGTTCTACCATGACAACAAGAAACAAGAGTTTTTAAAGAATTAAATTTTTTTCCAAAAAGGTCGTCGATGAATCATTTGAACACGGAAAAATTCTTAAGATTTGCGGTCACTTGCACGCACATCCCGTGAAACTAAACTTGTTGCCAGAATGAGATTACCGTGAAACCTGGGCTAACTTGAAAAGGTCCATGGCGATGACTTGTCATATTTTCGTAAAAAGAAATAGAACTCAAGGGGTTAAGTGATAATTTTGGGCCTGATCTATGAGAGCAAAGTTCATTCTCAGAAAGGACAGGGTGAGATCGATCCTATTTTTAACGAAAAGTATTTGCTTCAAAACTAGGAGGGGTGTAACTCAGGGAGTGATTTTGCGGGTAATTACAAATCAACCGATTTGAAATTACGAGCACGCGTGATTATTCCTCAGTGCCAGGTCACAAAGTCGAAAAATGCACTCTGTGTCAAGTTCCCACAATAATTTTCGGTTTAAAAATCGGTAAGTTAACAAGGCTTGCGTTCTGATACAGTTGTTTATTGTTCTTGTATACAAAACCCTCTGGTTATATAGACACTTCATGACAAATACACACTAGTTATCCTGGTATGATTGGAACTTTTACAGCTATCCTAACCAAACGAGAAGGAACATAAACAATGTTCCCGTGATTTTTGTAAGATCTGTTTCTACACGTGATCAATGCCAGTTAATTTTTTTTTTTTTTTATGCATGATGCAGCATGGTGTGAGATCAGCATATACAAGCACTTTAAGGTGTTCCTTTAAAGTTGACGTAAATATTATGAGGTGTTTCGGCTGCAAAATCTCATAAGTATGTTGAACTTCCTACAAGACCTCATTAAGTTACACCACCTGACTGAGTGATCCCACGTGATGCCCACGTGACATATTGTTCATCTTTTATTTTGCATGCATGTATTTAAACTACAAATTAAAGATTCCCTCTTTCTTGATCAGAGTAGTTATTCAGGTTCATCATATCATGGAGTGAGAATGGTTTAATCACGAATTGTTTAGTCCCCCGTTTACATAACCCTTAAAAAACATCGTTCATGCATAACAAATACACTTTCAAGGGAGGGAAGAGGTTTTTTTTTTGGTCTCAAAAACAGGACTCGCGCCTTTACAATGCTTTTAGACCATGTTTCATGTCATACCACTTTTTTAAGTCTTTCAAAGTTACATGTAATTAAATTTGACAAATTGTCAACATGTTGGCCTGACTTCGACAGAAAACAAACATTTTATATGGCATTGGGGGCAAGTTTCTAAAGAAGCTGTGGTGTTACGTCGGTGGAGGGCATTAAAAGATAATTTGGCTTTATCAAATGAATTCATGACGTGCAAGTGGCCACTAGAGAGAGATTATAGAGCTGACATCTCAAGCGTTTCCACTTGAGGACTAATGTTTTAGAATCTTCCTGAGGTGGCCAGCTCACATCATTAACTCAAACGAGACGCGCTAGCAAATATATATTGCCTCAATGCAGGACAGAAAGATTGCGTCGCAGTTTTTACCCAAGTACTAGAACAGAACAGAGAAGGATAGATTTATTTTGCACTATCTCAAGAGATTACAGCAAAGATTACTAGAGATTACAAAAGTAAAAATAAACAAGAAACAAGAAATTACATAAATAGTCAAAAATAAACTGTGTGCAGTGACCAAAGCAGCTTAAGCTTTCGAGTTGGTCACTGTTACGTGTAACTAACTGGCGTACTTTACATTTATATAAAACTGCCAGTAATGAGTAGCGGACAAAGTAAAATTATAGCTGCATACATTCGTACTTACTATTTCATGTGGTAACATTAATAGCATAATAATAGAAATAGAAATGATTACTAATAGTGGCGGCAGTAAATTTAAATAATACTCATTGGGTATTTAGAAGGTACTGTTTGTACTGCTCATAGAAATTATTGTAAGAGAGAGATTTTAATTTAGAGGGCATTTTTTCCCAAACTTTAGATCCAGCAAAGGCAAAAGTGGCAGCTCCATAACTATTGTTTCTCTTTGGCGGATAAAAATTATGTTTGGATACAAATCTGGTGTTGTAGCTGTGAACCTCGGGAGCTTGAGTAAGGGTTCCTTTGAATATGGCAGAGACATGATTTTATGTTTCATTAGTTATTTTATGTGTGAAAATGACTACTTTTGAATTTGTAAATGTTTTCAAGAGTTAGGAGTTCTAAATGTCTGAAGTAAGGCATAGCATTGTCTCTGCTATTAGCAAAGAAAATGCTACGAACACATTTATTCATTCTAGTTTTAATTTTATGTAACCTGGTCTTGCAAGCACTGCCCCAGCTTGCAATACCACAGGTTATATATGGATAAATGAAAGAGAAATACAACTGTCATAAAGTATGAAGGTCAACATAATATCGTAATTTATTAATGATGCCCACATTCTTCATTAGTTTGTTGTCAATATGTTGAATCTGGGGTTCCCAATGTAAGTTTTGGTCAAGATAGACACCTAGATATTTTATTTGACTTTTACATTCAATATTACGTATCAAGTTGATACATCCATTAGATCTTGAAGAGGAAATTAACACATAGTTTGTCTTAGCAAGATTTATGGATAATTTATTTATGATGCAATATTTGAAAAGTAATTCCAATTCCTAATTCATAACTGTTTCAAGATGTTGTAGCTTATCACTTGTGTAAAACACATTTGTGTCATCGGCAAAAACTCGAAATGATAGTTTCTTGGAACAATTTGGCAGGTCATTAATATAAAGTAAAAATAGGAGTGGACCCAGCGTTAAACCTTGCGGTATACCACAAACAAAAGTTTCGTAGTTGGATTTAGTATTATCAATCTTAACAAACTGGGAGCGATTGTATAAATTGTTTTTAAACCAGTCAAGAGTAGTTCCACGTACTCCAAAGCCTAGCCTAGCTTTTAATAATTATTAGACTTTTAGACTATATATACGCCCATTCAACTTGTATAAGCATAAACTTATTTGTAACTTTATTGTAAAACCCATTGTAAACCAGTCTCTCTTTAATCAACTTTGTAATTTTTATGGTTGCACGATTGTAACTACATTGTAATTCAGATTAGCTGCGACATAGTTAGTAGAGGAGACTAACTATGGCTGCCATGATGGTGGAATTAAACTTTCTTTTCTTTCTTTTTTTCTTTCTTAACTCATTTGATAAAACTAAATTATCTTGTTATACCCTCACCGACACAGAATTACAGTTTCTTTAGAAACTTGCCCTCTATAAACTTTTAAAAGATAATTATTCAAACGTCATTCAACTGTGAACCTTGAAACGTGCGAGGATTGATCTAAAATAATTCAAAATTTCTGGAGGAAATTCAGCGCACACTGAATTAGCGTTGGTAAACTGTTCAATCGGAATCATCCTCGATTCTGAAAGCTCGGCGTTTATAAAAGAACTTGACTGCCACTTTGAAACTTTAGGTGCAAGATTCGAGCGGCTACCGAATGAAAGGAATTCAAGGAACTTGGCATTTCTTTAAAGTGTTCATCGTAGTCTGTTCTTGTGACCTCATCGTGGTTGTTCTGGGTGGATCCATGAGGAAATTTAGGGACTTCAAATCCGAGTGTGAAAGCGAACATTGGTTTTTCTTTTACGCTGCCAACGATGGGCCGCCTGTCGTCTTTGGTATGAGGCAAATTCATCGCCATCAGAGCTAGAGGAGCCACAGTTGTCGTAATTTCTGAGGCAGAGGATGAATGATGGTGCCGTGTAGGATTATGATACCGTATGTTAGGTTTTAAAACGTATTTTTGGGTTCAGCATCACAACGTCAGAGCCTTTTTTGGAGGCGAATCCAGTGGTTCGTTTAACTCCACAATCTGCATTTACTGCAACAAAAACTTTAAATTTTTTGACTGTGTATCGCTTGTAAATATGTTCGAGATTGTGAAGGTGAAAATAATCCAATGCACTTTTAAAATAAGGAAAAAATATCTTGACGTTTCCAGGCTTGAGTCGCTTTAACATCCGCAGATGATAGCATTTAATTAACTAGTCTGTATTTTTATAGAAAGGGACAATTTAAAAAAGGTTATACAATTTTATTATATAGGTTTCGTGGCCTTTTTTTGTGTGAATTAAACCAGCTGAACTTGTTATTAAACCATGAAAAGTTGCCCTGTATTCTGCAGGCTATTATTTTTTCTTAAGTCGAAAGGTGACCCTATGATAAGTGTGTTTTATCAGCTGTTTTGTACTGGCAGTTTAATCTACTTTGTTTATGTTTAAGGTCGACTACTCCAATGTACTGGACGAAAGATCACGATTTACTTTTAGTAAAAGAAGTGCTAACTGTTGATCCGAGCTAGCCGAAGGGAAGTAGGGAGAGAGCGAGACTGTGGGAGGAAATTGCCTCAAACCTGAGTGCAGTGTCTGAGCCCCGTTTCTCAGTTTCTTTGAGGTCTGTAAGAGACCGTGCAAACCTGGTTCTAATAAAGAAACACGAAAGAAAGGCTGCAGAAGAAAGCAAGGCCAGTGGAATAGCAGTTGATGAGCCTTCAGAGTTTGAAGCAGCAATCGAAGAAATATGTGAGAAAGCTGAGGCTGCAGAGAGAGATCAGCAAATGATATCAGTGGGAAAAAAGCCAGTGGAGAGAAAGAGAAAAAGCAAGTGGAGGATATTAGAGCCAAGGCTTTGGAGAAAGTTGGAGAAACAAGAAAAATAGTGGTTGGTGATGAGGTTAGTGAAGAGCCCGAGAAAAAGGAGAAAACAACAAGGAGATCTGGAGCAGAGACCATGGTATATCTGAGGGAGAAGTCAGAAAAAGAATTCAAAATCAGGCAAGAAGAGCTAGAACTTAAAAAAAAAGGAGCAGTGTGCCCAAGCAAAGCGGCAAGAGGAAATGACACAGCAACTGATCCATCAACAGGAGCAGCAGCGAACAATGTTTGCTAACCTCCAGCAGCAGCAACATCAGCAGCTTCAACAGCTAAGCCAGATGCAAATGACTATAATGCAGCAACAACAACAACAGAACCAGGCACTAGTGGCTATGCTGCAAGAGCTTGCCAAGAAGCAGTAGACAATAAAAACATGTTAAGTTTAGTTTAAGTTGATATACTATGTATTTGTTGTACTTCAATTTCATCCTTGTTTCAATTTGTCTTTTCTTTGTTTTACACTCATTTTCATGTTACGATACACAACATTGAACCAAGGATAAAATTGTTGTTCTTTATTGGGTTAAGATAATTACAGAGTTCATATTCAAAAAGTAAGCATTTGGAAGGACCATGGCAATATGCCCTGGTGTGCCGGTCTTTTATGGTTGTTAGTGCTGGTATAGAATTACACCAGTGATCTTTATGGTGATCCTTCTCCCTTAAGAAAAATACAAACTGATTCATGGCATCTGTAGATGGCAAATTTATTGCAAAATCTGAAATGGCCAATTAGTTTTATTCTTGACCTGGTGTGTAAACCACAAGACTGAATTAATCGACTTTAATCAAAGAATACTTAATCAGAAACTTCTAACAGTGACAGAATAAAACGGGGCGGCCACGCTTAGTAAAAAAACACAACGAGTACATAGCGAGTACAAGTTTCGACATGGCGGTTCTCTCATGCACTCGAGCACATGCTTTTAACTGTCTCTGCGCATGTGCCGAACGCACACCGCAGGTTAATAATATGGCGGTCTAGACTACTAGTCACCAGATTCCACATACTGGGGGCGAGGGCGTGAAGCAATTCGTTTGCTTCTTCTGAGTGTTTCGACCTGTGGAATCTGCAGTTCAGTTCCTGTAAAGTGTTCCTTAGGATCCGTCAGTGTGACTTCCAAGGGGTACAAGAGATGTATTGAACGATTGGTAACTCCAGAGTTTGTTTTGATCTCTGCAGCTCTAACTAGGCCATCACTGCCACGGAGAATATTCTTTACAATGGCTAACTTCCAGGAATTACGAGGAACACTTTTAGCGTGTATAAGTACAACATCCCCAGCTTTAATGATCTCCTCCTGCGATCCTCGCTTATTAGACTGATACAAATGACGCTCCGCAGCGAAGCAAGGTACTCATTCTTGAACCGTTGGACAAAGTGCTGAAACAGCAATGAGCGTCGTCTGAAGGCCATCTTGAGTTGATCATGTTCATTGAAGTTTTCATCCTCCAACTCGTCAGGATCAGTAACAGGGTGTGGCAAAGCTGTAACATCGAAACCATACAGCAACTTTGACGGTGTCAAAGGTTCTGGATCATTCGTATCATGGTAGACGAATGTAATTGGGCGATCATTCACGACCGCTTGAACCTCTTTGATGAGGTTTGTAACTCCGGTAGACTAATGAGCGCGCGACGAGGAACTTTCTTGATTGAAATCTTAACTACTCCAATCAGTCGCTCATACATGCCTCCCCAGTGCGGGGACTTGGAGGGAATATGCCTCATCTGAACTCTCTTCTGGGCAAGGTGATGCTGCACGGTCTGATCTTCTATGACTTGCAACAGCTTCTGAATTTCTTCACCCCCTTTCTGGAATGTCTTGGCATTATCACACAGGATTAGTGAAGGAATTCCATAGATCGCACAGTGACGCCTGAATGCAAGAAGGAACTGATCGGTGGTCATGTCATCAACAATCTCCAAATTAACATTGCGAGTGGTGCTACAGGTGAACAGGCAGACATAACATTTCTCCGTCTTGTTACCATTCTTGACTATCAGATGACCAGTAAAATCGATTCCCACTGTGGAGAACGGTTTCACCTTGTTAAGGCGAAAGTCAGGCAAGGGGGGTGAATGGGGTGGCTTGTACGCTCTGCCTATCTGGTACCGGAATTTGACACAATACTTGAGCACCCTTGCAGTTTCACTTCGTGCTGATGGCAACCAAAATCTCTTACGCAGTGCTATAACAGTGTCTCTTACTCCAGCGTGAAGCTGTCTCTCGTGAACTGAACGAACAAGCAGAGTTGTGAAATAAGACTTTTTAGCGATGAGAATTGGTTCTCTTGCGTCTTGTTTGAGTATTGCATGCTCGAGTCTGCCGGGGGCAACTAGAAGGCCGTTTGTGTTGAGCTTCAGATTAAGTTGACGAACCAAAGGAAGTCTGGGTTTGAAGTGCTGACGGGTGGCTCGTGACTGCTTTTTACAAAGATAGTCCCGTTCTAGCTTGAAATGCTGAAGCTGGTGAGCACGAAGAATTACCACTTCCGATTGGGATATTTCAGCACCTGTGGGAACTGGGATTACCAAATCAATAGCTGACGGGCACTGGCGTGACCCACGTGACTTATCGAGGCATACTTCAGGTTGGAAATGAATCTCAAGACATAGGACATTGAGCGAAGCATGCTTTCATAGGACTGGAAGCGTGAGATGTCAATCAAGTCTTGGAGACTGTCTGTGTTAGACTGTTTACCATGAACATGGC